>NC_053394.1:54309688-54348829 GCF_905171765.1 Bufo bufo
CATCTGTAATCCATACAGTCAAAAGACTGAAAGTATTCCAGTGAGGGAATTTTTTTTTTATTTAAAAAGGCCAAGTTAGTTTATCTGGCGTTCAATATACTAGATACAGTTAGGCCTGCGTTTCATACATCTGGAATTAGCAAACTAATTTGCTGGGGTTGGGAAAACATATATGTACCCATACTAGAATCTGTCAAAGAAAGCGGTACTCACATATAACAGTCATTCCATCTGTAATCCATACAGTCAAAAGACTGAAAGTATTCCAGTGAGGGAATTTTTTTTTTATTTAAAAAAGGCCAAGTTAGTTTATCTGGCGTTCAATATACTAGATACAGTTAGGCCTGCGTTTCATACATCTGGAATTAGCAAACTAATTTGCTGGGGTTGGGAAAACATATATGTACCCATACTAGAATCTGTCAAAGAAAGCGGTACTCACATATAACAGTCATTCCATCTGTAATCCATACAGTCAAAAGACTGAAAGTATTCCAGTGAGGGAATTTTTTTATTTAAAAAAGGCCAAGTTAGTTTATCTGGCGTTCAATATACTAGATACAGTTAGGCCTGCGTTTCATACATCTGGAATTAGCAAACTAATGTGCTGGGGTTGGGAAAACATATATGTACCCATACTAGAATCTGTCAAAGAAAGCGGTACTCACATATAACAGTCATTCCATCTGTAATCCATACAGTCAAAAGACTGAAAGTATTCCAGTGAGGGAATTTTTTTTATTTAAAAAAGGCCAAGTTAGTTTATCTGGCGTTCAATATACTAGATACAGTTAGGCCTGCGTTTCATACATCTGGAATTAGCAAACTAATGTGCTGGGGTTGGGAAAACATATATGTACCCATACTAGAATCTGTCAAAGAAAGCGGTACTCACATATAACAGTCATTCCATCTGTAATCCATACAGTCAAAAGACTGAAAGTATTCCAGTGAGGGAATTTTTTTTATTTAAAAAAGGCCAAGTTAGTTTATCTGGCGTTCAATATACTAGATACAGTTAGGCCTGCGTTTCATACATCTGGAATTAGCAAACTAATTTGCTGGGGTTGGGAAAACATATATGTACCCATACTAGAATCTGTCAAAGAAAGCGGTACTCACATATAACAGTCATTCCATCTGTAATCCATACAGTCAAAAGACTGAAAGTATTCCAGTGAGGGGATTTTGCTTATAAAAAATAATTATTTCATTGTGGTGCGAGTTGAATCGCAACAATGAAGAAAAATACTATTAAGGGACGAGGACGCGGTCGTGGTGGTGTCCGTGGAGCCTCTGTTGCTGGTAGAGGACGTGGCCGTTCGGCCCCAGGCGCACACAGTAGGGAACGAACTCCCTCAACTAGCCGGCAGAATGTACCGCAATATCTCGTGGGGCACAATGCCGCTCTTAGGATGGTAAGGCCTGAGCAGGTACAGGCATTAATCGATTGGGTGGCCGACAGTGCTTCCAGCACGTTCACCACATGGTCTTCCACCCAGTCTTCTGCGGAAAGCGCACAGGTGGCACCTGAAAACCAAGCCCATCAGTCTGTCACATCAGCCCCAAGCATATCAGGGAAACGGTCTGAGCCACAAGTTATGCAGCAGTCTCTTCTTCTGTTTGAAGACTCTGCTTCCAGGGTTTCCCAGGGGCGTCCACCTAGCCCTTCCCCAGTGGAGGAAGACATACCATGCACTGACGCACAACCACTTATGTCTCCAGATGAAGAGGACATGGGAATACCACCACAGCAGAGTCACCGACTCTCTGATGATGACGAAACACAGGTGCCCACTGCCGCGTCTTTTTGCAGTGTGCAGACTGAACAGGAGGATGTCAGGGAGGGAGACTGGGTGGAAGACGATGCAGAGGACGATGAGGTCTTAGACCCCACATGGACTGAAGGTCGTGGCGATGACTTTCACAGTTCAGAGGAAGAGGTAGTGGTGAGACCGAGACAACAGCGAAGCCAAAGAGGGAGCAGGGGGCCAAAGCAGACGAGCCGCCGCCCCCAGAGTTCGCCTGCTACTGGACATCGCCAACAGGGACGTAGCCCCACAAAGGCAGCTTCAAAGAGTTCCCTGGCATGGCACTTCTTTAAACAATGTCCTACAGACAAGACCCGAGTGACTTGCACGCTTTGCCATCAGAGCCTGAGGCGAGGCATTAACGTTCTGAACCTCAGCACAACCTGCATGACCAGGCATCTACATGCAAAGCATGAACTGCAGTGGGGTACACACCTTAAAAACCAGGCACTCGCTGAGGCTCCCCTGCTCCCTCTACCGCTGCTGCCTCGGCTTCCGCCTCGAGAGGAATGTTGCCACCTGCCGAGCAGCAAACAGAGGATGTGCCACCGACACCACCACCACCGCCACCGTCAACTAGCGTCTCCACTATATCACACAGCAGCGTTCAGCTCTCAATATCTCAAACCTTAGAGAGGAAGCGCAAATTCCCCCCCGAGTCACCCTCGAGCCCTTGGCCTGAACGCCAGCATTTCTAAACTGCTGGCCTTTGAAATGCTGTCATTCCAGCTGGTGGACACAGACAGCTTCAAAAAGCTGATGGCCATGGCTGTCCCGCAGTATGTGGTTCCCAGCCGCCACTACTTCTCCAAGACAGCCGTGCCTTCCCTGCACATGCAAGTGTCCGATAAAATCAAGTGTGCACTGCGCAACGCCATTTGTGGCAAGGTCCACCTAACCACAGATACGTGGACCAGTAAGCACGGCCAGGGACGCTATATCTCACTAACTGCACACTGGATGAATGTAGTGGCGGCTGGGCCCCCGGCGGACAGTTCCTTGGCGCACGTCCTTCCGCCCCCTAGGATCGCAGGGCATCATTCTCTGCCTCCTGTAGCCTCCTCCTCCTACTCGGCTTCCTCCTCCACTGCTTCCACCAGCTCATCCGGTCAGCCACACACCTTCACCACCAACTTCAGCACAGCCCGGGGTAAACGTCAGCAGGCCATTCTGAAACTCATATGTTTGGGGGGACAGGCCCCACACCGCACAGGAGTTGTGGCGGGGTATTGAACAACAGACCGACGAGTGGTTTCTGCCGGGGCCTCAAGCCAGGCCTGGTGGTATGCGATAATGGGCGAAATCTCGTGGCAGCTCTGGGACTAGCCGGTTTGACGCACATCCCTTGCCTGGTGCATGTGCTGAACTTGGTGGTGCAGAGGTTCATTCACCACTACCCCAACATGTCAGAGCTGCTGCATAAAGTGCTGGCCGTCTGTGCGCGCTTCCGCCGTTCACATCCTGCCGCTGCTCGCCTGTCTGCGCTACAGCGGAACTTCGGCCTTCCCGCTCACCGCCTCATATGCGACGTGCCCACCCGGTGGAACTCCACCTTGCACATGCTGGAGAGACTGTGCGAGCAGCAGCAGGCCATAGTGGAGTTTCAGCTGCAGCACGCTCGCGTCAGTCGTACTGCCGAACAGCACCACTTCACCACCAATGATTGGGCCTCCATGCGAGACCTGTGTGCCCTGCTGCGCTGTTTCGAGTACTCCACCAACATGGCCAGTGGCGATGACACTGTTATCAGCGTTACAATACCACTTCTATGTCTCCTTGAGAAAACACTTAGGGCAATGATGTTAGAGGAGGTGGCCCAGGTGGAGGAGGAGGAGGAGGATGAGGGCTCGTTTCTAACACTTTCGGGCCAGTCTGTTCGAAGTGGCTCAGAGGGAGGTTTGTTTAAGCAGCAGAGGACAGGTTCACAAGTCGCCAGCCAAGGCACTGTACTGGAGGACGAGGAGGATGAGGAGGAGGAGGTGGAGGGGGACGAGGATGACGCAAGTTCACAGCGGGGTGGCAGCCCAGGCCCATCACTGGTGCGTGGCTGGGGGGATACGGTGGACGATGACGATACGCCTCCCACAGAGGACAGCTTGTCCTTACCCATGGGTAGCCTGGCCCACATGAGCGAATATATGCTCCAATGCCTGCGCAACGACAGCAGAGTTGCCCACGTTTTAACGTGTGCAGACTACTGGGTGGCCACCCTGCTGGATCCCCGGTATAAAGACAATGTGCCCACTTTAATTCCTGAACTGGAGCGCGACCGTAAGATGCGCGAGTACAAGCGCACGCTGATAGAGGCGCTCTTGAGAGCATTCCCACATGTCACAGGGGAACAGGTGGAAGGTGAAGGCAGAGGAGTGGCAAGAGGTCGCCAACGCAGCTGTGTCACGGCCAGCTCATCTGAGGGCAGGGTTAGCATGGCAGAAATGTGGAAAAGTTTTGTCTCCACGCCACAGCTATCTGCACCGACACCTGATACGGAACGTGTTAGCAGGAGGCAGCATTTCACTAACATGGTTGAACAGTATGTCTGCACACCCCTCCACATCCTGACGGATGGTTCGGCCCCATTCAACTACTGGGTTTCGAAATTGTCCACGTGGCCAGAGTTAGCATGTTATGCCTTGGAGGTGCTTTCCTGCCCGGCGGCCAGCGTTTTATCTGAACGCGTATTCAGCACGGCAGGGGGCGTCATTACTGACAAGCGCAGCCGCCTGTCCACAGCCAACGTGGACAAGCTGACCTTCATAAAGATGAACCAGGCATGGATCCCACAGGACCTGTCCCTCCCTTGTGCAGAGTAGTCCTTATTAACTGCCTAAAACATGTCTTGTTGTGCTACGGGCCACTTCTTTATTTGATACAAATTTTATGAAACCCACAGTTGAATGAAACTCTTCTCTGTCTGGGCGCCGGGGCCTAACCAGATGAAAGTGGCCGGTTAAACTAACGGGTGACATGAAGCCATAACCTCTGCCATGCTACCTCTGTCTTCTGTCTGGGTGCTGAGGCCTAAGTCAAATAAAGCGGTCTTCTGCTGTGCTGGGGGATATGAAGCTAATCTCTGACCTCTCTCCTCTGTCTGGGTCCAAAGGCCTAAATCACTGAAAGAGGCCTTCTCCTATGGTGTGTGATATGATGCCAGAATATGTGCTGTGGGGCCTCTCTCCTCTTCCTGGGTGCAGGGGTCAAATAAACTAAATTGTGGCCTACTCCTGTGGTGGTTGATATGATGCCTGATTCTCTGATGTGGAACCTCTCTCCTCTGTTTGGGTGAAGGGGTCAAAGTAACTAAATGGTGGCTTCTCCTGTGGTGGCTGATATGATGCCAGAATATGTGCTGTGGTGCCTCTCTCCTCTTCCTGGGTGCAGGGGTCAAAGTAACTCAATGGTGGCTTCTCCTGTGGTGGCTGATATGATGCCAGAATATGTGCTGTCGTGCCTCTCTCCTCTGTCTGGGTCCAAAGGCCTGAATCACTGAAAGAGGCCTTCTCCTGTGGTGTGTGATATGATGCCAGAATATGTGCTGTGGGGCCTCTCTCCTCTTCCTGGGTGCAGGGGTCAAGTAACTCAATGGTGGCTTCTCCTGTGGTGGCTGATATGATGCCAGAATATGTGCTGTGGGGCCTCTCTCCTCTTCCTGGGTGCAGGGGTCAAAGTAACTCAATGGTGGCTTCTCCTGTGGTGGCTGATATGATGCCAGAATATGTGCTGTGGTGCCTCTCTCCTCTTCCTGGGTGCAGGGGTCAAAGTAACTAAATGGTGGCTTCTCCTGTGGTGGTTGATATGATGCCTGATTCTCTGCTGTGAAACCTCTCTCCTCCATCTGGGTGTAGGGGTCAAAGTCTTTCAAAGTCGCCTTCTCCTGTGCTGATTGATATAAAGCTGATGGTTGTGCCATCTGACATGGTTGCCAGGGTCTGATTCAATGGGGGCCTACTCCTGTGGTGGGTGATCTAAATGCCTGATTCTCTGCTGTGAAACCTCTCTCCTCCGTCTGGGTGTAGGGGTCAAAGTCTTTCAAAGTCGCCTTCGCCTGTGCTGATTGATATGAAGCTGATGGTTGTGCCATCTGACATGGTTGCCGGGGTCCCATTAAATTGTGGCCTACTCCTGTGGTGGTTGATATGATGCCTGATTCTCTGATGTGGAACCTCTCTCCTCTGTTTGGGTGAAGGGGTCAAAGTAACTAAATGGTGGCTTCTCCTGTGGTGGCTGATATGATGCCAGAATATGTGCTGTGGGGCCTCTCTCCTCTTCCTGGGTGCAGGGGTCAAAGTAACTCAATGGTGGCTTCTCCTGTGGTGGCTGATATGATGCCAGAATATGTGCTGTGGTGCCTCTCTCCTCTTCCTGGGTGCGGGGGTCAAGGTAACTCAATGGTGGCTTCTCCTGTGGTGGCTGATATGATGCCAGAATATGTGCTGTGGTGCCTCTCTCCTCTTCCTGGGTGCGGGGGTCAAAGTAACTCAATGGTGGCTTCTCCTGTGGTGGCTGATATGATGCCAGAATATGTGCTGTGGTGCCTCTTCCTCTTCCTGGGTGCAGGGGTCAAAGTAACTAAATGGTGGCTTCTCCTGTGGTGGTTGATATGATGCCTGATTCTCTGCTGTGAAACCTCTCTCCTCCATCTGGGTGTAGGGGTCAAAGTCTTTCAAAGTCGCCTTTTCCTGTGCTGATTGATATAAAGCTTATGGTTGTGCCATCTGACATGGTTGCCAGGGTCTGATTCAATGGGGGCCTACTCCTGTGGTGGGTGATCTAAATGCCTGATTCTCTGCTGTGAAACCTCTCTCCTCCGTCTGGGTGTAGGGGTCAAAGTCTTTCAAAGTCGCCTTCTCCTGTGCTGATTGATATGAAGCTGATGGTTGTGCCATCTGACATGGTTGCCGGGGTCCCATTAAATTGGGGCCTACTCCTGTGGTGGGTGATCTAAATGCCTGATTCTCTGCTTTGAAACCTCTCTCTCCGTCCGGGTGTAGGGGTCAAAGTCTGTCAAAGTCGCCTTCTCCTGTGCTGATTGATATAATGCTTATGCTTGTGCCATCTGACATGGTTGCCGGGGTCTGATTCAATGGTGGCCTACTCCTGTGGTGGGTGATCTAAATGCCTGATTCTCTGCTGTGTAACCTCTTCCTCCGTCTGGGTGTAGGGGTCAAAGTAACTAAATGGTGGCCTACTCCTGTGGTGGGTGATATGATGCCTGGTTCTCTGCTGTGGGACCTCTCTCCTTTGTCTGGGTGCTGTGGTCAAAATAATAGTAAGTGACCTTCTCCATTGGTGGGTGACTTGAAGCCTGATTCTGTGCTATGGGACCTCACTCCAATTAATATTGTTTAATTTTTATTTATTTTATGTTAACTCATCATTTCCCTATCTACATTTGTTTGCAGGGGATTTAACTACATTTTGCTGCCTTTTGCAGCCCTCTAGCCCTTTCCGGGTGTGTTTTACAGCCTTTTTAGTGCCCAAAAGTTTGGGTCCCCATTGACTTCTATGGGGTTCGGGTTCGGGATGAAGTTCGGGTCGAGTTCGGATCCCGAACCCGAACATTTTTCGAAAGTTCGGCCGAACTCGTCGAACCCGAACATCCAGGTGTTCGCTCAACTCTACATATAAATCACTAAAACAGGAGGGTAGCAGGGAAGGAAAAAAATAGAACATGTAAAAAACAAATAAAAGCGGCCAAACTAGAGACCAAGAGATTAATTGCCAAAGAGAGTAAAACTAACCCTAAAATGTTCTTCAATTATATAAATGTTAAAAAGTATAAATCTGAAGGTGTCAGCCCTTTAAAGAGTAATGAGGGGGGAGTCGCAGAGAGCGACGAGGAGAAAGCAAAGCTGTTAAATATTTTTTTCTCCAATGTATTCACTGAGGAAAATAAACTGTCAGATGACATGCAGAATGTAAAAATAAATTCCCCATTAAAAGAGTCCTGTCTGACCCAGGAAGAAGTACATCAGCGACTTAAAAAGATTAAAATAGACAAATCGCCAGGACCGGATGGCATACACCCCCGTATCCTAAGGGAATTAAGTAATGCCATAGCCAGACCCTTATTTCTGATATTTGCGGACTCTATACTGACAGGGAATGTCCCACAGGATTGGCGCATGGCAAATGTGGTGCCAATATTCAAAAAGCGTCCAAAAAACAGAGCCTGGAAACTATAGGCCGGTAAGTTTAACCACCTCAGCCCCATAGCTTAAACACCCTTAAAGACCAGGCCACTTTTTACACTTCTGACCTACACTACTTTCACCGTTTATTGCTCGGTCATGCAACTTACCACCCAAATGAATTTTACCTCCTTTTCTTCTCACTAATAGAGCTTTCATTTGGTGGTATTTCATTGCTGCTGACATTTTTACTTTTTTTGTTATTAATCGAAATTTAACGATTTTTTTGCAAAAAAATTACATTTTTCAGTTTCAGTTGTAAAATTTTGCAAAAAAAACGACATCCATATATTAATTTTTCTCTAAATTTATTGTTCTACATGTCTTTGATAAAAAAAAAATGTTTGGGTAAAAAAAAAATGGTTTGGGTAAAAGTTATAGCGTTTACAAACTATGGTACAAAAATGTGAATTTCCGCTTTTTGAAGCAGCTCTGACTTTCTGAGCACCTGTCATGTTTCCTGAGGTTCTACAATGGCCAGACAGTACAAGCACCCCACAAATGACCCCATTTCGGAAAGTAGACACCCTAAGGTATTCGCTGATGGGCATAGTGAGTTCATAGAACTTTTTATTTTTTTGTCACAAGTTAGCGGAAAATGATGATTTTTTTTTTTTCTTACAAAGTCTCATATTCCACTAACTTGTGACAAAAAATAAAAAGTTCTATGAACTCACTATGCCCATCAGCGAATACCTTTGGATGTCTTCTTTCCAAAATGGGGTAACTTGTGGGGTAGTTTTACTGCCCTGGCATTCTAGGGGCCCAAATGTGTGGTAAGGAGTTTGAAATCAAATTCTGTAAAAAATGGCCGGTGAAATCCGAAAGGTGCTCTTTGGAATGTGGGCCCCTTTGCCCACCTAGGCTGCAAAAAAGTGTCACACATGTGGTATCTCCGTATTCAGGAGAAGTTGGGGAATGTTTTTTGGGGTGTCATTTTACATATACCCATGCTGGGTGAGAAAAATATCTTGATCAAATGCCAACTTTGTATAAAAAAATGGGAAAAGTTGTCTTTTGCCAAGATATTTCTCTCACCCAGCATGGGTATATGTAAAATGACACCCCAAAACACATTCCCCAACTTCTCCTGAATACGGAGATACCACATGTGTGACACTTTTTTGCAGCATAGGTGGGCAAAGGGGCCACATTCCAAAGAGCACCTTTCGGATTTCACCGGCCATTTTTTACAGAATTTGATTTCAAACTCCTTACCACACATTTGGGCCCCTAGAATGCCAGGGCAGTATAACTACCCCACAAGTGACCCCATTTTGGAAAGAAGACACCCCAAGGTATTCGCTGATGGGCATAGTGAGTTCATGGAAGTTGTTATTTTTTGTCACAAGTTAGTGGAATATGAGACTTTGTAAGAAAAAAAATAATAATAAATCATCATTTTCCACTAACTTGTGACAAAAAATAAAAAATTCTAGGAACTCGCCATGCCCCTCACGGAATACCTTGGGGTGACTTCTTTCCAAAATGGGGTCACTTGTGGGGTAGTTATACTGCCCTGGCATTCTAGGGGCCCAAATGTGTGGTAAGGAGTTTGAAATCAAATTCTGTAAAAAATGGCCATTGAAATCCGAAAGGTGCTCTTTGGAATGTGGGCCCCTTTGCCCACCTAGGCTGCAAAAAAGTGTCACACATGTGGTATCTCCGTATTCAGGAGAAGTTGGGGAATGTGTTTTGGGGTGTCATTTTACATATACCCATGCTGGGTGAGAGAAATATCTTGGCAAAAGACAACTTTTCCCATTTTTTATACAAAGTTGGCATTTGACCAAGATATTTCTCTCACCCAGCATGGGTATATGTAAAATGACACCCCAAAACACATTCCCCAACTTCTCCTGAGTACGGCGATACCACATGTGTGACACTTTTTTGCAGCCTAGGTGGGCAAAGGTGCCCAAATTCCTTTTAGGAGGGCATCTTTAGACATTTGGATACCAGACTTCTTCTCACGCTTTGGGGCCCCTAAAATGCCAGGGCAGTATAAATACCCCACATGTGACCCCATTTTGGAAAGAAGACACCCCAAGCTATTCAATGAGGGGCATGGCGAGTTCATAGAAAAAAAATTTTTTGGCACAAGTTAGCGGAAATTGATTTTTTCGATTTTTTTCTCACAAAGTCTCCCTTTCCGCTAACTTGGGACAAAAATTTCAATCTTTCATGGACTCAATATGCCCCTCAGCGAATACCTTTGGGTGTTTTCTTTCCAAAATGGTGTTATATGTGGGGTGTTTGTACTGCCCTGGCATTTGAGGGTCTTCGCAATCATTACATGTATGCCCAGCATTAGGAGTTTCTGCTATTCTCCTTATATTGAGCATACGGGTAATGAGATTTTTTTTTTTCCGTTCAGCCTCTGGGCTGAAAGAAAAAAATGAACGGCACAGATTTCTTCATTCGCATCGATCAATGTGGATGAAAAAAATCTCTGCCAAAAAAAGAAAAAGGAGGGGAAAGGCGTCTGCCAGGACATAGGAGCTCCGCCCAACATCCATACCCACTTAGCTCGTATGCCCTGGCAAACCAGATTTCTCCATTCACATCAATCGATGTGGATGAATAAATCCTTGCCGGGATTTTTTTTTTTATATATATATACAAAGTGTTTGCCAAAGTATATGAACACCGCCACCTCCTCAGCTCATATGCCTCGGCAAACGTATCTTTTACTGCAGAGGAGAAATCTCGTCTTGCAGCGCCGCATACACCGACTTGCGTGTAATCTGACAGCAGCGCAATGCTTCTGTCAGAATGCACATCAGTGCTGCAGCTAGTCGATCGGTTGGTCCACCTGGAAGGTAAAAAAAAAAAAAAAAAAGAAAAAAACAGGCCGCAACGCAATAAATTTATTAACTTTTGAACAGAACATATAAACTTTTTTTAACTTTTTTAACTGAACGTTAACTTTTTTACTTACCGGTAATTTTTTTTTTTGTTTAGTTTTTTTTACCTTTATAGAACAAACCTTTCCTTCCCCATGGGACAATGTGCAAAGCGCAAATCGCCCAAAGATGTGGCGAAGTACGTTATGCACTTTATCCCAGGTGAAAGGAGAGGTTTGCAGCAGCTGTGAGTAAAAGGGCCCTAATAGCCCTGTGTGCCTGTCCTGTGAGATGCAATCCCTATGCTAAGTGTACCTGGGTGTGGTACTTCCGGAAACACACTCCAAAGCATAGGGCAGGGTGGTCAGGACAGTCAGGACAGAAATAGCGGGTGTCACGCCTTATTCCACTCCTGCTACAGACACGACATCTTTTTCGCGGTGACGGTTGGGTTGAGGTACCAGGAACGACACTGGGGAAATGTCGCTCGTGTAGACGGCTAACTACACTGGTGGATGGGGCCACGGAACCTTCTGGATACAGGAGGTTCTCGATGATCTCTTCCTGGAATTTGAGGAAGGATCCTGTTCTCCCAGCCTTACTGTAGAGAACAAAACTATTGTACAGAGCCAATTGAATTAAATATACAGACGCCTTCTTATACCAGCGTCTGGTGCGTCGGGAAACTAAATACGGAGACAACATCTGGTCATTGAAGTCCACCCCTCCCATGAGCAAATTATAGTTGTGGACTGAGAGGGGCTTTTCAATGACACGGGTTGCTCGCTCAATTTGTATTGTCGTGTCTGCGTGAATGGAGGAGAGCATGTAAACGTCACGCTTGTCTCTCCATTTCACCGCGAGCAGTTCTTCGTTACACAAGGCAGCCCTCTCCCCCCTTGCAAGACGGGTGGTAACGAGCCGTTGGGGGAAGCCCACGCGACTAGTTCGCGCGTTGCCACAGGCGCAAATCTGTTCTAGAAACAAATGCCTAAAGAGGGCCACACTTGTGTAGAAATTGTCCACATAAAGATGGTACCCCTTGCCAAATAAGGGTGACACCAAGTCCCAGACTGTCTTCCCACTGCTCCCCAGGTAGTCAGGGCAACCGACCGGCTCCAGGGTCTGATCTTTTCCCTCATAGATCTGAAATTTGTGGGTATAGCCTGTGGCCCTTTCACAGAGCTTATACAATTTGACCCCATACCGGGCACGATTGCTTGGGATGTATTGTTTGAAGCCAAGGCGCCCGGTAAAATGTATTAGGGACTCGTCTACGCAGATGTTTTGCTCGGGGGTATACAAATCTGCAAATTTCTGGTTGAAGTGGTCTATGAGGGGCCAAATTTTGTGGAGCCGGTCAAAAGCTGGGTGGCCTCTGGGACGGGAGGTGGTGTAGTCGCTAAAATGCAGGAAACGGAGGATGGCCTCAAATCGTGCCCTGGACATAGCAGCAGAGAACATGGGCATGTGATGAATCGGGTTCGTGGACCAATATGACCGCAATTCATGCTTTTTAGTTAGACCCATGTTGAGGAGAAGGCCCAGAAAAATTTTAATTTCGGAAACTTGGACTGGTTTCCACCGGAAAGGCTGGGCATAATAGCTTCCCGGGTTGGCGGATATAAATTGTGTGGCATACCGGTTTGTCTCTGCCACGACTAAGTCCAAGAGCTCCGCAGTCAAGAACAGCTCAAAAAATCCCAGGGCCGAACCGATATGAGCCGTCTCAACCCGAACTCCAGACTGGGCAGTGAAAGGGGGAACTAATGGTGCGGCTGAAGTTGGTGACTGCCAATCAGGGTTTGCCAGCACCTCAGGGATTCTAGGGGCTCTACGGGCCTGTCTGTGCGGTGGCTGCGACTGGGTAACTATTGCACGTGCCACCGTACCAGCTTCAACTGCCCTTCTGGTGCTCGCCACGTCACCATGTTGTACGGCAGTGCTGGTACTAGGTCCAGGGAGGGCTACGCTGCTGGTGTATGCCTCACCACGTGATCCGGCAGCGCCAGCCCCACTCTGCTGCTCTTGAAGCGGATCCTGCATAACCTGTGGTCTAGCGACACGGGGCCGGGTACGCCTGGTTCTTTCAGGGACCTCCACCTCCTTGTCCGAACTTTGGGTCAGAGAGCCACTGCTTTCTACAGGTTCATATTCTGACTCGCTAGATTCGTCAGATGAGGGTTCCCATTCCTCATCCGACTGGGTCAGAATCCTGTAGGCCTCTTCAGAAGAATACCCCCTGTTTGACATTTTGGACTACTAAATTTAGGGGTATTCCCTGAGACTACCCAAGAAAAAAAGCAAGCCTGTCTTACAAAGGGGAGGCTAGCGAAGTACCGGAGGCCGCTGCGGTTGATAAAAAATATCAAAACTGATTTTTTTTTATCGCCGCAGTGCTTGTAAAGTGAATGTGCAGTGATAAAAAAAAAATTAAATTTTTGTCACTGCGGTGGGGCGGGCGTGGGTGAACGCACGTGTGGGCGACCGATCAGGCCTGATCGGGCAAACACTGCGTTTTGGGTGGAGGGCGAACTAAAGTGACACTAATACTATTATAGATCTGACCGTGATCAGTTTTGATCACTTACAGATACTATAAAAGTACAAATGCTGATTAGCGATACGCTATTCAGTGAATCAGTGACTGCGGTGCGGTGGGCTGGGCGCTAACCACCTAACCAAGGGGCCTAAACCATCCTAAAACCTAACAGCCAATACTAGTGAAAAAAAAGTGACAGTTTACACTGATCACTTTTTGTCTTTCACTAAGTGATTGACAGGGGCGATCAAAGGGATGATCAAAGGGTTAATTTAGGTGCAGGGGGTGATCTGGGGCTAAAGTGTGGTGTTGGTGCTACTCACTGTGAAGTCTGCTCCTCTGCTGGATCCAACCGACAAAAAGGACCAGCAGAGGAGCAGACAAGCCATATAACAGATCATATTTACTAATATGATCTGTTATATGGCTTGTGATTAGTTTTTTTGAAAATCGCCAGCCTGCCAGCCAATGATCGTTGCTGGCAGGCTGGTGACGAAATTGTTCTTTAACTTTTGCCGGCCCGCGATGCGCATGCGCGGGCCGGCTTTGAGCGAAATCTCGCGTCTCGCGAGATGACGCGTATATGCGTGACTCTGCTGCCGCCTCCGAAACGCGATCCGTTAGGTGGTCCGAAGGCGGTTAACATCTGTTGTGGGTAAACTGTTTGAAGGTTTTCTGAGAGATGCTATCTTAGAGCATCTCAACGGAAATAAGCAAATAACGCCATATCAGCATGGTTTCGTGAGGGATCGATCATGCCAAACTAATTTAATCAGTTTCTATGAGGAGGTAAGTTCTAGACTTGACAGCGGCGAATCAATGGATGTCGTATATCTGGACTTCTCCAAAGCATTTGATACTGTACCACATAAAAGGTTAGTATATAAAATGAGAATGCTCGGACTGGGAGAAAACGTCTGTATCTGGGTAAGTAACTGGCTCAATGATAGAAAACAGAGGGTGGTTATTAACGGTACACACTCAGATTGGGTCACTGTCACTAGTGGGGTACCTCAGGGGTCAGTATTGGGCCCTATTCTCTTCAATATATTTATTAATGATCTTGTAGAAGGCTTGCATAGTAAAGTATCAATTTTCGCAGATGACACTAAACTGTGTAAAGTAATTTACACTGAAGAGGACAGTATACTACTACAGAGGGATCTGGATAGATTGGAGGCTTGGGCAGAGAAGTGGCAGATGAGGTTTAACACTGACAAATGTAAAGTTATGCACATGGGCAGGATTAATGCAAGTCACCCGTACATACTAAATGATAAAACACTCGGTAACACTGACATGGAAAAGGATCTAGGAATTTTGATAAACAGCAAACTAAGCTGCAAAAAACAGTGTCAGGCAGCTGCTGCCAAGGTCAATAAGATAATGGGTTGCATCAGAAGGGGCATAGATGCCCGTGATAAGAACATAGTCCTACCACTTTACAAATCGCTAGTCAGACCACACATGGAGTACTGTGTACAGTTCTGGGCTCCTGTAAACAAGGCAGACATAGCAGAGCTGGAGAAGGTCCAGAGGAGGGCAACTAAAATAATAGCTGGAATGGGGCAACTACAGTACTCTGAAAGATTATCAAAATTAGGGTTATTCACTTTAGAAAAAAGACGACTGAGGTAAGATCTAATTAATATGTTTAAATATATCAGGGGTCAGTACAGAGATCTATCCCATCATCTATTTATCCCCAGGACTGTGACTGTGACGAGGGGACATCCTCTGCGTCTGGAGGAAAAAAGGTTTGTACACAAACATAGAAAAAGATTCTTTACGGTAAGAGCAGTGAGACTATGGAACTCTCTGCCTGAGGAGGTGGTGATGGTGAGTACAATAAAGGAATTCAAGAGGGGCCTGGATGTATTTCTGGAGCTTAATAATATTACCGGCTATAGCTACTAGAGATGGGTTGTTGATCCAGGGAGTTATTCTGATTGCCTTATTGGAGTCGGGAAGGAATTTTTTCCCCCTTAAGTGGGGAAAATTGTCTTGTACTTCACAGGAGTTTTTGCCTTCCTCTGGATCAACTGGTAGGATAACAAGCCGAACTGGATGGACAAATGTCTTTTTTCGGCATTATATACTATGTTACTATGTTACTAGGTATAGCAGTGGTACACCCAAAAATTGGTGAATTTCACCCGAAAATGTAACAAACAAATTAGTGAATTTTTTTAACCTGTCTACTAGGTATAGCAGTGGTACATCACACCCCAAAATTGGTAAATTTAACCCGAAAATGTAAGAGACAAAGTAGTAAAATGACATAAAATAAAATAAAATACGTACAAATAAAAAAATAAAAACTTGATTTATGAGGTGGGGGTCCATCTTGAGTAGGTGTTTGATGAGGCAGTGGATGTAGCGGTGTAGGTGGAAGCAGCAGTGGAGGAGGATGAGGTAGCCAACACTGGTTTTTGGTTTTATTTTTATTTTTTTAAATTTGGGTACATTCCAAAAGAGTGTGAAATATCCAAAATACAAGAATGAGCAATTGCAATTGTTGTATAACAATGGCTGGTTAAGGCCGGTATACATATCTATTCTGCACAAGGTACAGACAAGTCCTGTGGGATCCATGTCTGGCTCATTTTAATGAACGTGAGTTGTCCACATTGGCTGTGGACAAGCGGCTGCGCTTGTCTGTGATGTCGGGTATTTATTTCATATAAGATATGAAATCATAAAAATTATGATTTCATATTTTTATGAAATATGAAAAATTAAAAATTAAAAATTTAATTGGCGGACATATAAACGCCAGTTCTTTTATTGACGAGATCTAAAGTTCATTTGTGCAGATAATGAAACAGGGTGCAATTAATTATATAAAATATAATTTATTACAAATAAATACATGCAGTAAAAATGGCATACAAATGAATACAAGGATAATATCAAAATTGACCACAAGATGATGCTCCACCGTTTACGCCGGGCTCACTTAATTTAGTACACCAAATACAATAGAATACTACTCTTTTCTTTTATCAAATTATTACCGATTAGTATACTGGTTATCAAAATATTATAATGTAACAACAACAATAAAACAATAGAAATGAATCTGTTGAAAATCCCTTATGCTCAATCAAAGAATATGGCAGTAAGAGACACCTTATAAATACGCTCGTTGGCCTAACTACGGATAATAAAATCCGATCAGAGATCCCACTCTGATAGCAATATTACAGGAATTCTAATGATGTGCACGTTCATTAAAATTTCCCATAAAATTATTGTTTTAACAATATTGACCCACTAATAATGGGGTCTCAACTATATGCCCATTGGAGCGATTTATAATTACTGCAAATGAAATAGATTATACTATACCCCTGGCTTTGGCATAAAAGAGCTTTTAGAATGGACCCAGCTTTCCAAGATTTAGATATGTCCCGTCCTGTGGTACGTTCCTGACGTGTGAAGTGATGCTGATGAATGAATCTTTGTGAAGTGTTCCTTTGTGAAGTCCTTGTGAAGTTTTTCTTTTGTGAAGTGTTTGTGAAGTGTTTGTGAAGTGTCCTGATCTTCCAAAACTGGATCAGATATTCCAATCCTTATCTATGCCCATCCCCTCTTGGATTAGGGATTTCCAATTAGATAAGGTGGGTGTGACGTATGTTAAACATGACGATGATGTCATTTAATTGACATTCCTTAGAAACTTCTGCCCATCTACCACTTGATGGCACTGTTGTATCATATAACAATTTTAAATATTTTAAGAATTAACACATATGTATATTGTTTTATTACCACTTAAACTCTGATCTCTTCCACCTTAAATCAATTAGGAGGGACTCTTTCTGACACTTTGTTCAGACTGACTGGCGGTATCAGAAGTTTCCCTAATCCCTGAATTTATGGGGCAGATAAGGGTATAATGGTTCTTCTGGTTTGTGTATCTTAACTGTCTCAGCTATTGAGTAATGATGTTTGAAATAACATCAGCTCCTCTAAAATAAACCCTACTTAAGAAAATTCAACTTAAACACTCTCTATATCCCCTAGAATATATCCTCTCAGTGAGATACAGGCACATAAAGATACATTAATAATATTTGGTTATAATACATCAATATTGCATAGTATATATGAATCATTAAAAAGTTCAAACGCTAAATGAATGCACACAGGAATATATATATATATATCTATATGTGAATATATGAATAGATATCTGTTCCACACCAGATGTGTTTTATTGACGTCTCTTATTAGATTATGGTTTAGCCATGAAACACCCATTGTTCCTCAGACAGACAAGTTTAGAGAAACCAGTGTAGATAAATCCATGTCTCTAAACAATAATACGAAGTATACTGCTCCCTATATATTTACTTTTAACACATTGAACTTGCCATGAACCCATCTTGGTTTTTTCCAGGTTCATGCTGATCACATGCTGTTAAAGGCAATGATCATCCATATTGAATATAGTATCATCAGATACATTGTACACTTATGAAAATGCACAACAAATCCCCCTTCATTCCAAAAATGTTCCATAAAATGTGAATATATTTGGAATGTTAAAAAGGGCTTTTCATATATCTTCTTCGATGCGTAGACTTGGCTTATAATGTTCCAACGAGAGCTTGACTAAAGTTCTTCTGGAGAACCTTATCTAACGCATGACTTGGATGGTCAACAAACTCAACCATCCCATAGATCCTGCAAAACAGGATATAAGTTCGATAAAGGTTTGTTTTGATTCACCATCTCCACATGAATGTTTAATAGGTTCATTTTCAATGAACCAACTTCGAGTTCCAATGTCTTGATAGAGATGGAATCGGCAACTGTCACACCGGTAGTAATAACAGTGCCCACTACGCCACTATGGCGGCTATGATTGCAAAAACATAAATCGCTTTGGTCTGTAGAAAACTGTTCTCTGGTTAAGGTTTTCCTTGCTTGCTTCAGGATCTGGGTAATCCGTTCTTGGGAATATCCGATGTGCATCTGGTACCAGGCTGGGATTTCCGGTGACTGGATTTTGGATACGTTAAATTGTCTTTTGACGAAAATGCGTGGATCCAGGCTGATGTAGACCTTCTGGGATAATATCCTCTTGTTCGTCAAGATGAACCCCGCTGTATCTTGTAGCATGATCCCCGACGAAGGACCTGGCACAGCAATCGGCTCAGCATGGAACTCCTTCCCCAAGATCAGGACGAGGCAGATAATGGCAATCATCTTTGATGACATCTTACGTCTATAAAATATTGTATGACACATATGAGTATATATATTTTTTTTTAACTTTATCCTGCAAGAAAAGAGTTACTAATACCATATACCTCTGATTGGCATAAGTTATTCATCTCAAAGGGAGAAAGCTTAGTTGCTGCGCTAGGGGTGGCTCTGATGGCCATAAGCACCAAAGGCAACTTGACATCCCAGTCCTTACCAGATTCATTGATAAACTTTTTCAGGATGTTTACAATGGACTGGTTATAATGTTCTACTCCACCACTAGAAGCTGGTCGATAAGCTATGTGTAGCTTCCTCTTTATCCCCAGGATTTACCACATCTTTGTCATCACCTCACTGGTGAAGTGACTTCCACGATCGGATTCGATGCGCTGGGGAAGACCAAATCTAGAAAATACATGGTTAATGAGCAGAGATGCACATGCACTTGAACTGCATGTTTTGCACGGCAAACATTCCACCCATTTGGTGAACAGACAAGTTACGGTTAACATATACTTGTTGCCTCTTGATGAGGTTGTTACTGGTCCAATGAAGTCAATTTGGATGTCTGGCCATGGCATGGACATCCCCCTTTTCATCAATGGTGCCCGATGAGTGGGTCCTTGTGGCTGGAATTGAGGGCAGATTAGACATCCCTGACAATATGTTCGCACATCTTGCAGCATATGTGGCCAGTAAGCGTAGTCCCGTAGTAACTCGAATGTTATTTTCTCACCTCGATGACCAGCTGTTGGGCATCATGTGCATATTGTAACATCAGACCTCGGTATGCTGCAGGTACTATCCATTGCGTGATACCATTCTTAGAGGTTCTTATCAGCAGTTCATCCTGTAATGAGAATTGGGACTTACCTTTCATCAACATTCGTAACTCCTCCTTACCCACACAGTCTTCCGTGGTTATGGGATAGTTGTGTGGATCCTCAATGTGCTTATAAAAATCACCAATAATTGGATCCCACTTTTGGCTTGCAATGAGATCCTCACTAGGGGAATCTTGGCTCCACTGCGCCACATTGGCTTCAGCTCCCTTTTGGGCCTGACTCCTTGTCATAGCATCCACTTGAATAGTTCCCATGAGGTCATCAACATCAAAGACTTCTCCGTCAATGGCTGCTTGCTTGGCAAGGGAATCTGCTAGATCATTCCCCTCTTTATCCATGCCTGGATATTTTGAACGACCTTTTACCTTCTTCCAATAAATGGTAAGACTGTGGGCGGTAACCATCTCATCAATTTTACAAAACATCTTACCATGCTTTACTGGCTTGTTATTACTTCTCATCATGTCGGACCTTTTCCATCCGGGAAAGTACTCCACAAAGCTGTTACGAATATAGTCAGAATCTGTGATGATTACAAATTCCTTAACATCATATTCGATAGCCATTTGTACGGCTTTGTACACAGCAGTAAGTTCTGCAACTTGGCTGCTTTTGGAACCAATTTTTTATCCAACGGATACATCCAGGAATGTATTATTCCATACGACTCCAATACCTGCAACCAATGTACGTTCGGATCCTTCATCGGCATGGAAGGAACAGCCGTCTACGTACACACATGGTAACGATTTGCAATACTCCTCTTCATAAGATTTATATGGTGATGATGATTGTTCCTCCAGGAAATCATTTTCCGTTGACTCACTTTTACGTTCCGTATGAATACAGTCATGGAGTTCTGCTAATCCTTGAGCAACTGGGTTTTTATTATTTTGTTTGTACCTGATTTCCAATGGCCATCCCATTAAGGACATTGTCCAGGCGGTTATCCTGCTGTTTGACAAGTTTACATCTCTTATACGATCACTCTGCAAGTATTGCAGTGGCTGATGTGCGGTCTCCACAATGATCCTTTCGCCTTGGATAAAACTCCTAAAATATTGCAAAGCCCACACAGTTGACAATAATGCTTTCTCACAATCATTGAATTTTACCTCAACCGGTAACAAGGACTTGCTGGCATAGGCGATGATCTTGTTTCGGTTTTCCTGTTTTTGGAAAAGAACTGCACTTATGCTTTTATCAGTGAAACCTGTTTCCGCGAAGAAAGGTTTTCCCCCTTCTGGATAAGCAAGGCATGGAGCCTGAATAAGTTTGGCCTTGAGCTCGGTTACAGCTTGCTCATGACGCTCACTCCATTCCCATTTTACTCCTTTCTTTAGCAACTGTAAAAGAGGTTTTGTAATTTCGGCATAATTATCTATGAACTTACGTGAGTAGTTCATCATGCCCAGGAATGATCTCAACTCTTTGAGATTTGTAGGAGATTTTGTCTTGGTCACTGCTTCCACCTTCTTTTTCTGTGGGTTAATTCCATCCGCAGTGACTTCATGACCTAGGAAATTAACCTTGGTCCGGCACCATTGAGCCTTTTGCAAAGAAAGTTTTACACCTGCTTTCTTCAGCTGGGTTAGTACATGCCTCAACTCCTGAATATGTTCCTCAAAAGTTGTACTTTTTATCAGGATGTCATCCACATAAGATAAGCTACCTCGTTCAGTGGCATCAGGCGTGCCTTATGCATGAACACTGCAAACTCATGGCCTGCATTTATGTACCCGAAGGGCAGTCGGGACCACACATACTGTCGTTTGCCAAATGTAAAGGCCAGTTTGTACTGATCCCTTTCATCTACCTTAATCGTCCAATATCCTTGTGCACAGTCAAGGGCAGTGAAGATTTTGGATCCTTGTATTTGTGCCAAACACTGGTCAATGTATGGCACGGGCCATCCGGACATGTAAACACGTTTGTTTAACTGTCTTAGGTCCGAGCAGAGACGAAATTGACCGTTAGGTTTGAGGACTCCAAGTATCGGATGATTGAATGAACTGTGTACTGGACGGATGATACCTTTCTTCTCCAAGTTTTTGACGATTTCCGATAGTGACTCGTAAGCCGCCAGCGGAAGTCGGTATTGTTTGACAAGAACAGGGGGTGCATCGGGATCTGTCTGGATTCTTGTAACGTGTAGGTCTGTTTCCCCACAGTCATAAGAATTCTTGGCGAACATCTCCTGGAACTCTGTGAAGAGCTCCTTTAGCCGTTGACGCTTCGACTCATCGGAGCATGCGTCAGCCATGGAGATTTGTTCTTCCACCCGCTCCTGAAATTCTGGAAAAATCTCAGGCTGACTTAACTCGTAAACTTCTTCAAGCTCACTAGTTAAATCGTTCTGGGTGTAGCATACCTTATCCTTTCCTTGCTGGTATGATTCATACTCTTTTTCATCGATCTCATGGTTGACAACCAATGATGATTCTTCGATGTGGCATGTACCTTCTTCAGAGCTGAAAGGATAAACAGAGTGGATGTTAAATAACCCCTCAGGGGCTGAGGAAAAATGTTGTTCCACTGTTTGTTCCTCTGTCAGGTATTCATCAGGAATTATTCCAATAACATCATTTTGGAATCCAAATGTGTAGTATTCCGAATCCATAGCAAAACCAATTACGGTGTCCTTTTGTAAGGATATGCTATGGGGAATTATGTTATGAATTACCATATTTAATGGATCCTGATGGATATTTATCAGGGGAGTAGGCTTTACCTTTAGGCCGAGTTGCTGTATTCTGTTGGATAAACAGATCAAAGTGTCTGTGTTCTTCAGCTTCTGTCCCTTCTTTACTTTAATGGGTAGAAGAAATGGTTTGCATCCTTCAGGAATTTCAACTTTCTCAGCAACCATGATACTTACGGCATAGGGCATCTGTTGTCCCCATCGTAAGGCTTGTTCTACATCCTGGAATCCCTCTGGGTTTCCCGGCAATCTGGACCATAAGGTGTTATTCACCAGGTCGATTTGTACGGCAAATCGGTGTAGAAGGTCATTACCTGTATACATTTGATACCGTGGTTCATTTATCACGATGAAAATGTGCTCCGTAGTTTTGTTTCCTATGGAGATAGACAAAACGCATCTTGCAACCACATTATGACTTTGGGAATCTCCATCCAGATCATGAACCCATTGGTTCTGTGGAGAGAAACTTTTAATCATTTTAGGATTGGTGATCTGTTTTAAGAGTCCTAGGCTTATGTAATTTGCTTCGGATTTCAAATCCAACTTGGCAAATTTCACCCGGGCTATATTGTTTACCTGTACGGGAATCAATAAATTGTCATTGACCTTTTCAATCCGTACCATCGATTGAATGTGCCTGGTCAGGTCCGCAACTTCGTGATTCCCCCTTTCAAGAGAAATTGTTAATATATCATCATCCAGAGTTACCTTTTTGATTTTGTCCCTCTGGATGGTAATGATGTGAGCGGCACCATTGACATCTTCCTCGGGCTTACCATTCCTC
Organism: Bufo bufo; assembly: GCF_905171765.1. NCBI lineage: Eukaryota > Metazoa > Chordata > Amphibia > Anura > Bufonidae > Bufo > Bufo bufo. The sequence goes on from NC_053394.1 coordinate 54,332,629, forward strand.
AGGATTGTGACCTCTGGTGTTTGATTGTTCCTGAAATGCACTTCAATAGAGCTAGGTTTCTCTTCAATCACATGACAACTGCGTTGTGCTTGTGTGTTGCAAGAGTATTCATAGGCAATGGGTGCCTTCACCTGAGTCCATACTGCTTCATTAATGAAATCAATTATGGGACTCAATCTTTTTAATAAATCGATTCCTATGATCATCCGATCATATGGAAGATCCACAATCAATGTGGGATGTCTAATTGTCTTCTTGCCAATTTTAAATGTCAACCAGGATGTTCCTTTTACCTGTAAGGCATCTCCACCCACACTTATCAAAGAGCCATCAAATGACCTTAATCGTGGCTTCTTTGATGTTAAATCTAAGACCTGTTGGAAATAAGTGCTAGATAAAATGGTGGCTTGTGATCCAGTGTCTATATATATCCACAAAGTATCGGCTATCCACCTGGAACAAATCACAGAGAAAGTTAGGATGTTTACCCATCTGCTGTCTGAGAGGTTGACCTCTTTGCAGCTCCGTGACCTCTGCATTTCTGAGTCTCTCAGGACAAGCTGGAGGAGCAGCGTCAGCCCCCCCCCTTTGGGACAAGCTGTGTGACATCACAAGTCACAGCTGGCTCACGGCTAGATGCTGGAACGATGGGATTACACACTGGAACAGACATCTGGTCATATGAATTGACATCACTAGACTGTAAGACAAATGACATATTAGACATTTCCCCCCTGGCCCTAATTTCAGGGTCAGAGGTATTGTAAGGAAATATAGAATTAGGAATCACATCAGATTCTACCACAATCAACTTAATATCCTTACAGTGGCCTGGGTTCTGACCCGCCCAATTTGTTTTATGATGTTGAGCTGGGACCTGGAGTTGCCCCTAAAAAAGGCTCAGGCTGTTTTCCTGGAGATACCTGGGACAACTTTTTCACAATGTCACTCAACTGGGCCACTTGTTCTGCCAGCTGATCAAACCTGTTTGGTCTGGGCACATTTTGGCTTTGCTGGGCACCCTGGTTATCGGTAGGTGACCTACTCCTGGGTGAATTTGAGGATTCCTGCCTATCTTTCCTCTGTTGTCTGGGTCTATTATCCCAGCTAATATAAAAGAAATTAGTCACCAGTCCGCAACAATGCTGTGCTGCAGGTCCGAAAAGTGTTGTGGGATCAATCACGTTTAAACAGGTAAAAATATAGAGTTCGGACCGCGCATGTCATCAAGGTCAGTATGCAAACAATTTTTCTTTCTTCCTTCTCCCTTTTGACAGAGAACCAAGGGCTGCAAATACCCTTTTGTATGGATATCCTGCAAACAGCGCTATGTCAACCAAGGCGTGTATATAATCCCTCCGTAGCTTGCTGTTTTTATTTAGGCGGAGATCCACGTTCTCATGCAATACCGCAGGATCTGCACACAGACTTAATTCAGATATACCCCAGGTGAATCTGCTATTCTTTCTTTCGATTTCTTTTCCTAGAGGTTTCTGTGAATAAAAGTGGCTTCTGCAATAGTGAAGCTCCGTTGGTGTTTGATTAAAAAAAAAATTATTTGCACATACTCACAAACATGCTCTTTAAAATTGGCATATAAAAAAGGGAACCTTCGTGGCTGGCTTTCAAATCCCAAGCTAGGGTTTACCTTAGCTTCAGCTACCTTTTGCTCTGGGGATTTTTTAAACCTTCTCTCCTCTGTTGCATGGCATTCACTGATATTATACAGCGTGGTGGCAGCTGTCACCAACCAATCCAAGTGGGCATCAATATCCAGATCTCTGGCTAAGTTAAATTTGATCTGGGTTGGCATAGCGTCATAGAATAACTGTTTGAATTCTTCAGATTCCCAATTCGGGGATCTATATGCCAACCCATAGGCATTTTTGAGGACAGAGAGGAATTCACGGGGACTCTGATTGGGTCTACACGTAAGGCTATATATGTCCCGTTTTGCAGCGGTGGTGGTTCGGTATGGTCCGAATTCCAATTTAACCTCATGCAAAACACTTGGCCAATCTTGAATGCCTCTCTCCCCAAATGAGGTAAAGTAATGACGATACTTATCATCAAATGCCCATGGAAGGAATCTGATCCTGTCAGCATCAGAGTATAATTTTAAAGAATCCATAGTGGATTCATACAGTTCCAAGTGATTGGCTATCTGAGAAGAACCTTTCTTGGAAAATTTGGATACTGTAGTATTCAAAAACTTAATTATGCTGGCGGAGCTCTGATCCTTATCTGAATATTGGGAATTTTTATTCCTAGAAACCACCTCAGCATATGTTGGTCGCCTGTGATCCTGTGGCAAGTAATAAGTCACATGCTTCCCCACACCACTGTCAGACTCACATGCACTTCCACAACTTTCATGAGACTTATACGGCACAGGTGATTTAACCCTAACATCTCTTCTCAGGGGAACATGTGGAGAGGAACTTCTAGGGGCTTCCATGTTATTGGCATCTAGTAAGGCGGTTGCAGTTTGGAATGCCCGACTCAATTGGGTGAATGCCTCCCGTGTAATCATGCCAACACTTTCAGGTTGCTGAGTATCTTGGATGGGGTCTGCTTTAAGAGCATGTGATGGCATGTCTGGATAGTGGGGAGTAAGACATGGAGGGTCAGGATATCCCACAGCGTTAGATGGATCCCTTTCAGCATTGACTATATTATGGGCTGATCCATCTGTCTGTTTAATTTTGGAATACTGGAGATATAAATCCTCTAAATCACTTTTTGCCTTTTGGTATGCATCATGGCTGTGACTAAGGTTGTACTCCAAGTCTTTGATCTTCGCTTCTGCGGATTGCAGTTCTGATTCTATCTTGAATACATATTTTTTTGTAGCCATTATAGACTCATACCTATCTTTGAAAAGAGTACTGACCGCCAACAATGCATACAAAACAGGTGGCAATGCACATAAGAGGTGTTGGTCCCTCTTGGTATTATCATTTGCCAAATCCATATATGTCAGGTATCTATCAACCATGCCACCTAACTTCCATATATCTCCACGTTCTTCATGGGCTCTTGCCTGCAGCTCATTAGTCCATTCATCTATATTTTTATCTAACTTCAAACAGGAATAAACATATTTGATAACCTTAGAGATTATCTTTCCTGGGTCGGAGGGACTCTCTGCTAAAACCTGGCCATTACCTGGGTCGCTGCCTGTTACACTCATGACTCTGATCAATAATCAATAACAACAACAATTTGACTTGCCAATAAGGATTAAGGAATATTTTCACTAATTGCACAAATTGGTTATAGAAATATCTCAATCAATCTCACTGAGGCCTCCAAAATATGTCGGGTATTTATTTCATATAAGATATGAAATCATAAAAATTATGATTTCATATTTTTATGAAATATGAAAAATGTAAAATTTAAAATTTAATTGGCGGACATATAAACGCCAGTTCTTTTATTGACGAGATCTAAAGTTAATTTGTGCAGATAATGAAACAGGGTGCAATTAATTATATAAAATATAATTTATTACAAATAAATACATGCAGTAAAAATGGCATACAAATGAATACAAGGATAATATCAAAATTGACCACAAGATGATGCTCCACTGTTTACGCCGGGCTCACTTAATTTAGTACACCAAATACAATAGAATACTACTCTTTTCTTTTATCAAATTATTACCGATTAGTATACTGGTTATCAAAATATTATAATGTAACAACAACAATAAAACAATAGAAATGAATCTGTTAAAAATCCCTTATGCTCAATCAAAGAATATTGCAGTAAGAGAACCATAAATACGCTCGTTGGCCTAACTACGGATAATAAAATCCGATCAGAGATCCCACTCTGATAGCAATATTACAGGAATTCTAATGATGTGCACGTTCATTAAAATTTCCCATAAAATTATTGTTTTAACACTATTGACCCACTAATAATGGGGTCTCAACTATATGCCAATTGGAGCGATTTATAATTACTGCAAATGAAATAGATAATACATTACCCCTGGCTTTGGGATAAAAGAGCTTTTAGAATGGACCCAGCTTTCCAAGATTTAGATATGTCCCGTCCTGTGGTACGTTCCTGACGTGTGAAGTGATGCTGATGAATGAATCTTTGTGAAGTGTTCCTTTGTGAAGTCCTTGTGAAGTTTTTCTTTTGTGAAGTGTTTGTGAAGTGTTTGTGAAGTGTCCTGATCTTCCAAAACGGGATCAGATATTCCAATTCTTATCTATGCCCATCCCCTCTTGCATTAGGGATTTCCAATTAGATAAGGTGGGTGTGACGTATGTTAAACATGGGGATGATGTCATTTAATTGACATTCCTTAGAAACTTCTGCCCATCTACCACTTGATGGCACTGTTGTATCATATAACAATTTTAACCCCTTAGTGACCAAGCCTGTTTGGGCCTTAATGACCAAGCCAAATTTTGGAAATCTGACATGTGTCATTTTAGCTTAGAATAACTTTGTAACGGTTTTGCACATCAAAGTAATTCTGACATTGTTTTCTCGTCACATATTGTACTTTATTTAGGTGGTAAAATTATACCGATAAAATATGCGTATCTTTATTAAAAAAGTGAAAATTTATGAAAATTTGTAAAAATTGGCACATTTTCCTATTTTAAACTGCAATATTTTATATACATTCATAAATACTATTCAATATTTTTTTATCAGAAATATATTTCCACATCTTTACTTTATTTTGGCTGCACTTTTTTTATTTAGGAGACTTTACATTTTAACATAAATTTTAACATTTTTGAAGTACATATTTTTTCCTGCAACAAGCCAAGTTTGCAGAGGCTTATAAGTGTCAGAATAATAGAACGCCCCCAAAAGTGAACCCATTTTAAAAACTAGGCCCCTTAACGTATTTATCTATGGGTGTAATGAGTTTTTTGACCCACTAGTTTTTTAAAGAAATTAATGCTAAGAAGGTGAAAATAAATGTAATTTTCATTTTTTACACAAAAGTGTCAATTGAAAGACAGATTTTTTTCTACAGAGCACATGAAAATGAAGATGTACAACTCCAAAATGTATCACCCCGTTTCTCCTGTCTTCAGAAATACCCCCATTGTGGCCCTAATCTTATGTCTTGACAAACGGCAGGGCCCAAACATAAAGGAACACCCAGTTGTTTTCAGAACACAAAATTTGCTTGAAAATGGTTCAGGCCCCATTGCACACTTGTAATGGCGTTGAGCTGCCAAAACAATAGAAAACCCCCATAATGGACCCCATTTTGAAAACTAGACCCCCTAAGGTATTCACCTAGGGGTGTAGTGAGCATTTAGACCCCCTAGTTTTTTGTAGAAATTAATGCAAAGCAGGCGGAAAAAATGTAATTTTCATTTTTTACACAAAAGTGTCAATTGAAAGACAGATTTTTTTCTACAGAGCACATGAAAATGAAGATGTACACTCCAAAATGTATCACCCCGTTTCTCCTGTCTTCAGAAATACCCCCATTGTGGCCCTAATCTTATGTCTTGACAAACGGCAGGGCCCAAACATAAAGGAACACCCAGTTGTTTTCAGAACACAAAATTTGCTTGAAAATGGTTCAGGCCCCATTGCACACTTGTAATGGCGTTGAGCTGCCAAAACAATAGAAAACCCCCATAATGGACCCCATTTTGAAAACTAGACCCCCTAAGGTATTCACCTAGGGGTGTAGTGAGCATTTAGACCCCCTAGTTTTTTGTAGAAATTAATGCAAGCAGCGGGGAAAAAATGTAATTTTCATTTTTTACACAAAAGTGTCAATTGAAAGACAGATTTTTTTCTACAGAGCACATGAAAATGAAGATGTACACTCCAAAATGTATCACCCCGTTTCTCCTGTCTTCAGAAATACCCCCATTGTGGCCCTAATCTTATGTCTTGACAAACGGCAGGGCCCAAACATAAAGGAACACCCAGTTGTTTTCAGAACACAAAATTTGCTTGAAAATGGTTCAGGCCCCATTGCACACTTGTAATGGCGTTGAGCTGCCAAAACAATAGAAAACCCCCATAATGGACCCCATTTTGAAAACTAGACCCCCTAAGGTATTCACCTAGGGGTGTAGTGAGCATTTAGACCCCCTAGTTTTTTGTAGAAATTAATGCAAAGCAGGCGGAAAAAATGTAATTTTCATTTTTTACACAAAAGTGTCAATTGAAAGACAGATTTTTTTCTACAGAGCACATGAAAATGAAGATGTACACTCCAAAATGTATCACCCCGTTTCTCCTGTCTTCAGAAATACCCCCATTGTGGCCCTAATCTTATGTCTTGACAAACGGCAGGGCCCAAACATAAAGGAACACCCAGTTGTTTTCAGAACACAAAATTTGCTTGAAAATGGTTCAGGCCCCATTGCACACTTGTAATGGCGTTGAGCTGCCAAAACAATAGAAAACCCCCATAATGGACCCCATTTTGAAAACTAGACCCCCTAAGGTATTCACCTAGGGGTGTAGTGAGCATTTAGACCCCCTAGTTTTTTGTAGAAATTAATGCAAAGCAGGCGGAAAAAATGTAATTTTCATTTTTTACACAAAAGTGTCAATTGAAAGACAGATTTTTTTCTACAGAGCACATGAAAATGAAGATGTACACTCCAAAATGTATCACCCCGTTTCTCCTGTCTTCAGAAATACCCCCATTGTGGCCCTAATCTTATGTCTTGACAAACGGCAGGGCCCAAACATAAAGGAACACCCAGTTGTTTTCAGAACACAAAATTTGCTTGAAAATGGTTCAGGCCCCATTGCACACTTGTAATGGCGTTGAGCTGCCAAAACAATAGAAAACCCCCATAATGGACCCCATTTTGAAAACTAGACCCCCTAAGGTATTCACCTAGGGGTGTAGTGAGCATTTAGACCCCCTAGTTTTTTGTAGAAATTAATGCAAAGCAGGCGGAAAAAATGTAATTTTCATTTTTTACACAAAAGTGTCAATTGAAAGACAGATTTTTTTCTACAGAGCACATGAAAATGAAGATGTACACTCCAAAATGTATCACCCCGTTTCTCCTGTCTTCAGAAATACCCCCATTGTGGCCCTAATCTTATGTCTTGACAAACGGCAGGGCCCAAACATAAAGGAACACCCAGTTGTTTTCAGAACACAAAATTTGCTTGAAAATGGTTCAGGCCCCATTGCACACTTGTAATGGCGTTGAGCTGCCAAAACAATAGAAAACCCCCATAATGGACCCCATTTTGAAAACTAGACCCCCTAAGGTATTCACCTAGGGGTGTAGTGAGCATTTAGACCCCCTAGTTTTTTGTAGAAATTAATGCAAAGCAGGCGGAAAAAATGTAATTTTCATTTTTTACACAAAAGTGTCAATTGAAAGACAGATTTTTTTCTACAGAGCACATGAAAATGAAGATGTACACTCCAAAATGTATCACCCCGTTTCTCCTGTCTTCAGAAATACCCCCATTGTGGCCCTAATCTTATGTCTTGACAAACGGCAGGGCCCAAACATAAAGGAACACCCAGTTGTTTTCAGAACACAAAATTTGCTTGAAAATGGTTCAGGCCCCATTGCACACTTGTAATGGCGTTGAGCTGCCAAAACAATAGAAAACCCCCATAATGGACCCCATTTTGAAAACTAGACCCCCTAAGGTATTCACCTAGGGGTGTAGTGAGCATTTAGACCCCCTAGTTTTTTGTAGAAATTTATGCAAAGCAAATCAGAAAAGGTAAAATTTATTCCAATGTCTCTACGACCCATCCCAAAGGGATCCCTCCCTCCCTGGAAAGCCCACAAACTAAACAGAAAATGAGAATAAATTGAATTCCTGAAAATTACAGAGGCCTGGTTGTGATGGGCAACTGGAGCAGTAAATCCGGGTGTCCCTCCTCCTTCCATGTTTGCTACACACCCGGCATCTTTTCTGGGGATACGTTTTGCTGGTAGTGGCAGGGACGGGGTGAGGGAAATGGCGTTCTGAAAGCCTTCGAACGTCCTCCGATTCGAAGGTTTGCCTAGGGGCGGGGGACTCAAACAGGAGACTCTCAATCACCTTCTCCTGGTACTCTAGGAAGTTGAGGTTTCCCTGGGACTTTTTAAATAAAAAAAACTATTGTAGGTAGCAATCTGGATGAGGTAGACTGCTACCTTTTTATACCAGGCCCTGTTTTTTCGCTTCACCAGGTAGGGGTGAAGCGCCTGGTCCGAGAGGTCTACACCTCCCATAAATTTATTATAGTCTGTCACACAGACTGGTTTGTGCTTGTCCGCCGTAGCCCCCCTCTCCCTAACTGCCACTGTGGTGTCTGCATGCAAGGTGGTCAGCATGTAGACATCCCTCCTGTCCTTCCACTTCACAGCAAGCAGCTGGTCACTTGCGAGGGCGAAGGATGTTCCTTTCTCCAAATGTTTGGAGACCAGCGGTTGTGGGTATCCCACTCTATTTTTGCGGACTGTCCCACAAGCCCCTGTGTTTGCAGCATGGAGGGATTTATAAAGGGGTATACTAGTGTAAAAATTATCGGTGTACACGTGGTACCCTTTGTGCAGGAATGGCGCCAATAAATCCCACACAATTTTTCCTGATGTCCCAATATTTTCAGGGCAGCCTGGGGGGTTAAGTTGGGAGTCTCTGCCCTCATAAATAGACAGACCACAGGTGTAGCCGGTTGTGCTCTCGCACACCTTATATAATTTTATCCCATATCTGGCACGCTTGGAGGGAATATATTGACGGAAGGAAAGGCAGCCTTTAAAACTAAAAAGGGATTCGTCAACGGATAAATTTTTCTCAGGGGTATATAATTTCAAGAATAAATCTGTAAGGAGAGAAATAAGGGGTCTCAATTTATTTAGGCGGTCGAAGGCTGGGTCAGTTCTGGGGGGGACTTGGGAATTGTCTGAAAAATGCATGAACCGCATTAGAACTTCATAGCGGTTACGGGACATAACTGCTGCAAACACAGGGGTTGAGTGGACAGTACTCGCAGCCCAATAGGATCGGACAGAGGTTTTTTTTACAATGCCCATGTTCAGGGTAAGCCCTAAATTTTTTTTTATTTCAGGGACACTTGTGTGGGGTCCACCGTCTTACATAAATAGACGTGGGCTTGTGTACAGCAAACTGTGTGGCGTACAAATTAGTTTGCTGCACAATTAACTCAAGGACGTTATCGTCCAAAAATAAATGAAAAAAATCATAAGGGGTACAATTGCCGACATCCACATTAATTTGGGGAGTGGATAAAAATTGGGGTACTTGGGGGGAAAATGAAGTGGCAGGAACCCACGTAGCAGAAGGGACGGGACCGCTGGGTGGAGAATGAGAGGAGGTGGTGACTTCTACCACCATAGGGCTATGGGGTCTGGGGATGGAATCGGAGTCCCCGCTATCTGAAAATATTTCCGCCTCCGAAGCGGTGCCAGATTCAGAGTGGTCAGAGCAGAGAAATTCGTAGGCCTGCTCCGCACTTAACAATCTCCGAGCCATATTTTTTTTTTCTGTACAGCTCAGAAATAACTGACCGTCCCTAAAACTGACTGACACCCACCGACTGATTGACACCCACTGACAGAGTGACACCCACCGACTGACGGAGTGACACCCAACAACTCACTGACACCCACCGACTGACTGACACTGACTGACTGCCAGTAACAGACGGACACAGGGTCCCTAATAAAAATAATTGACCGTAACTAATAGACGTCTAATGACGGACGCCTAATCACCGACATCCACTGACCGCCAGTTACTGACGGACAGTTTATAATTTGATTTTTTTTCTTTTTCTTTTCACAGTAAGTATTCACAGAGCCAGGACAGAAGTCTGATCTCTCTCTCCTCACAGAACAACTGCGCTGAGGGGAGAGAGAAGCACAGCCCCTGTCCTGGCCATGTTTTGTAAATATAATGGATCTGATCTCCATGATAGGTTTATCATGGAGACCACATGATCAGGGACCATTATTATTGGTCCCTGATGGTTACTGTGATGAAGGCAGATCTTCAGCACAGCAACCAGTGCGCATGTCTGTGGCTTTTTTTTTTTTTTTATGGGGGGGGGGGCGCCCTAATAACTTTATTATTACATATCTTGGGGCCATATTGCCCCCGATCGGGGTGCTGGGGGACCCGATCGGGGCATAATTCAAACTTCTCTCTCCTCTCCTGAGGAGAGAGACCTTACAGAGAGCGGCGGCGGCCGGCTTTAAGTCTGCGCATGCGCCGGGCCGCCGCCGCCATCTTCCTTGAGGGTAAGGGGGGGTGGGGGTGAGGATCAGGACCCAGCTTAGGACCTGCAGCGCTGGGGGACCCGATCCTAGCACCGGAGACTTTCTCCCTCCTCTCTTACATGAGAGGAGGGAGAAAGTTTAGTGCGGGTAGATCCGCTGCCGGCATTTTCGGTGATCGCCGTGATAAAGTGTATCACGGCGATCACGTGATCAGAGACCGCTTGTCACGGTCTCTGATCACTGCCCCGAGCCCTCAGCTACCTCAGGTAGCTGCGGGAACGGAGCTACAGAGCTTGATTTTAGCGCTAACTTGGGCTAAAGTGCAGCCGTAAAAAGGCGGCGCTCCAGCCCAAGGCCCCTTAGTGACCGCCGTAAAAACACGTATGGGTGGTCACTACGGGGTTAAATATTTTAAGAATTAACACACATATATATTGTTTTATTACCACTTAAACTCTGATCTCTTCCACCTTAAATCAATTAGGAGGGACTCTTTCTGACACTTTGTTCAGACTGACTGGCGGTATCAGAAGTTTCCCTAATCCCTGAATTTATGGGGCAGATAAGGGTATAATGGTTCTTCTGGTTTGTGTATCTTAACTGTCTCAGCTATTGAGTAATGATGTTTGAAATAACATCAGCTCCTCTAAAATAAACCCTACTTAAGAAAATTCAACTTAAACACTCTCTATATCCCCTAGAATATATCCTCTCAATGAGATACAGACACATAAAGATACATTAATAATATTTGGTTATAATACATCAATATTGCATAGTATATATGAATCATTAACAAGTTCAAACGCTAAATGAATGCACACAGGAAATATATATATATTTTATATGTGTATATATGAATAGATATCTGTTCCACACCAGATGTGTTTTATGGACGTCTCTTATCAGATCATGGTTTAGCCATGAAACACCCATTGTTCCTCAGACAGACAAGTTTAGAGAAACCAGTGTAGATAAATCCATGTCTCTAAACAATAATACGAAGTATACTGCTCCCTATATAATTTACTTTTAACACATTGAACTTGCCATGAACCCATCTTGGTTTTTTCCAGGTTCATGCTGATCACATGCTGTTAAAGGCAATGATCATCCATATTGAATATAGTATCATCAGATACATTGTACACTTATGAAAATGCACAACGAATCCCCCTTCATTCCAAAAATGTTTCCATAAAATTGTGAATATATTTGGAATGTTAAAAAGGGCTTTTCATATATCTTCTTCGATGCGTAGACTTGGCTTATAATGTTCCAACGAGAGCTTGACTAAAGTTCTTCTGGAGAACATTATCTAACGCATGACTTGGATGGTCAACAAACTCAACCATCCCATAGATCCTGCAAAACAGGATATAAGTTCGATAAAGGTTTGTTTTGATTCTCCATCTCCACATGAATGTTTAATAGGTTCCTTTTCAATGAACCAACTTTGAGTTCCAATGTCTTGATAGAGATGGAATCGGCAACTGTCACACCGGTAGTAATAACAGTGCCCACTACGCCACTATGGCGGCTATGATTGCAAAAACATGAATCGCTTTGGTCTTTAGAAAACTGTTCTCTGGTTAAGGTTTTCCTTGCTTGCTTCAGGATCTAGGTAATCCGATCTTGGGAATATCCGATGTGCATCTGGTACCAGGCTTGGATTTTCGGTGACTGGATTTTGGATACGTTGATTTGTCTTTCGACAAAAATGCCTGGATCCAGGCTGATGTAGACCTTCTGGGATAATATCCTCTTGTTCGTCAAGATGAACCCCGCTGTATCTTGTAGCATGATCCCAGACGAAGGACCTGGCACAGCAATCGGCTCAGCATGGAACTCCTTCCCCAAGATCAGGACGAGGTAGATAATGGCAATCATCTTTGATGACATCTTACGTCTATAAAATATTGTATGACACATATGAGTATATACATTTTTTTTTAACTTTATCCTGCAAGAAAAGAGTTACTAATACCATATACCTCTGATTGGCATAAGTTCTTTTCTTGGACATAGTAAGTTCTGGTCTCAGAGGTGAGTTAGGAGACATTTTGTTACAGAGGAAACGTACATCAGGATGGGTTAGTATGCGTTAAAGATGTAGAATAACAGATAACGCTTTTCCGTTCATACGATACCAATCCTTATTTCCGTCTTTAGCTGGAACCATAAAGTCTTTTCACCTCTTTTCATCCAACTCCTTCAATCTCTCGAAGTCGTGCACTAGGATGACAAACACGTAGCTGATTAATGTGCACCCATTTTTCAATAAACTCATCCCCCTTAGGGATTTTGATCTTATAGACCACTGGAGATAACTTGTCAGTGATGACATAGGGACCTTTCCAGGAAGGTAGGAATTTTCTCTCCTTCACTTGATCCCGAGCGAAGTTATAGAGATACGCCTGATCGGAAATTTGATACTCCTTCTGTGTAGTCTTCAGATCATAGTATGTCTTAGCACTCACTGCGGCTTTCTCTATATTCTTCTAGGCGAACGCAAAAGCATGCTGAAGGTGCTTGCGTAAATTTTCCACATATTGATGCGATGTTGTAGCATTGATCAAGTTATGGTCTGTTGTCCTGTAAAGTAAATGCTGGGGTAACACCATCTTCCTTCCCGTGATCATCTCGAAGGGAGAAAGCTTAGTTGCTGCGCTAGGGGTGGCTCTGATGGCCATAAGCACCAAAGGCAACTTGACATCCCAGTCCTTACCAGATTCATTGATAAACTTTTTCAGGATGTTTACAATGGACTGGTTATAACATTCTACTCCACCACTAGAAGCTGGTCGATAAGCTATGTGTAGCTTCCTCTTTATCCCCAGGATTTCCCACATCTTTGTCATCACCTCACTGGTGAAGTGACTTCCACGATCGGATTCGATGCGCTGGGGAAGACCAAATCTAGAAAATACATGGTTAATGAGCAGAGATGCACATGCACTTGAACTGCATGTTTTGCCACGGCAAACATTCCACCCATTTGGTGAACAGACAAGTTACGGTTAACATATACTTGTTGCCTCTTGATGAGGTTGTTACTGGTCCAATGAAGTCAATTTGGATGTCTGACCATGGCATGGAGATCCCCCTTTTCATCAATGGTGCCCGATGAGTGGGTCCTTGTGGCTGGAATTGAGGGCAGATTTAGACATCCCTGACAATATGTTCGCACATCTTGCAGCATATGTGGCCAGTAAGCGTTAGTCCCGTAGTAACTCGTATGTTATTTTCTCACCTCGATGACCAGCTGTTGGGGCATCATGTGCATGTTGTAACATCAGACCTCGGTATGCTGCAGGTACTATCCATTGCGTGATACCATTCTTAGAGGTTTCTTATCAGCAGTTCATCCTGTAATGAGAATTGGGACTTACCTTTCATCAAAATTCGTAACTCCTCCTTACCCACACAGTCTTCCGTGCTTATGGGATAGTTGTGTGGATCCTCAATGTGCTTATAAAAAGCACCAATAATTGGATCCCCCCTTTTGGCTTGCAATGAGATCCTCACTAGGGGAATCTTGGCTCCACTGCGCCACATTGGCTTCAGCTCCCTTTTGGGCCTGACTCCTTGTCATAGCATCCACTTGGATAATTCCCATGAGGTCATCAACATCAAAGACTTCTCCGTCAATGGCTGCTTGCTTTGGCAAGGGAATCTGCTATATCATTCCCCTCTTTATCCATGCCTGTATATTTGAATGACCCTTATACCTTTCTTCCAATAAATTGTAAGACTGTGGGCGGTAACCATCTCATCAATTTTACAAAAACATCTTACCATGCTTTACTGGCTTGTTATTACTTCTCATCATGTCGGACCTTTTCCATCCGGGAAAGTACTCCACAAAGCTGTTACGAATATAGTCAGAATCTGTGATGATTACAAAATTCCTTAACATCATATTCGATAGCCATTTGTACGGCTTTGTACACAGCTGTATGTTCTGCAACTTGGCTGCTTTTGGAACCAATTTTGTATCCAACGGATACATCAGGAATGTATTATTCCATACGACTTCCAATACCTGCAACCAATGTACGTTCGGATCCTTCATCGGCATGGAAGGAACAGTCGTCTACGTACACACATGGTAACGATTTGCAATACTCCTCTTCATAAGATTTATATGGTGATGATGATTGTTCCTCCAGGAAATCATTTTCCGTTGACTACTCACTTTTACGTTCCGTAAGATACAGTCATGGAGTTCTGCTAATCCTTGAGCAACTGGGTTTTTATTATTTTGTTTGTACCTGATTTCCAATGGCCATCCCATTAAGGACATTGTCCAGGCGGTTATCCTGCTGTTTGACAAGTTTACATCTCTTTACTACGATCACTCTGCAAGTAATTGCAGTGGCTGATATGCGGTCTCCACAATGATCCTTTCACCTTGGATAAAACTCCTAAAATATTGCAAAGCCCACACAGTTGACAATAATGCCTTTCTCACAATCATTGAATTTTAACCTCAACCCGGTGACAAGGACTTGCTGGCATAGGCGATGATCTTGTTTCGGTTTTCCTGTTTTTGAAAAGAACTGCACTTATAGCTTTTATCAGTGAAACCTGTTTCCCGCGAAGAAAGGTTTTCCCCCTTCTGGATAAGCAAGGCATTGGGGCCTGGATAAGTTTGGCCTTGAGCTCGGTTACAGCTTGCTCATGACACTCACTCCATTCCCATTTTACTCCTTTCTTTAGCAACTGTAAAAGAGGTTTTGTAATTTCGGCATAATTATCTATGAACTTACGTGCGTAGTTCATCATGCCCAGGAATGATCTCAACTCTTTGAGATTTGTAGGAGATTTTGTCTTGGTCACTGCTTCCACCTTCTTTTTCTGTGGGTTAATTCCATCCGCAGTGACTTCATGACCTAGGAAATTAACCTTGGTTCGGCACCATTGAGCCTTTTGCAAAGAAAGTTTTACACCTGCTTTCTTCAGCTGGGTTAGTACATGCCTCAACTCCTGAATATGTTCTTCAAAAGTTGTATTTTTTATCAGGATGTCATCCACATAAGATAAGGTACCTGGTTCAGTGGCATCAGGTATTGCCTTATGCATGAACACTGCAAACTCATGGCCTGCATGTATGTACCCGAAGGGCAGTCGGGTCCACGCATACTGTCGTTTGCCAAATGTAAAGGCCAGTTTGTACTGATCCCTTTCATCTACCTTAATCGTCCAATATCCTTGTGCACAGTCAAGGGCAGTGAAGATTTTGGATCCTTGTATTTGTGCCAAACACTGGTCAATGTATGGCACGGGCCATCCGGACATGTAAACACGTTTGTTTAACTGTCTTAGGTCCGAGCAGAGACGAAATTGAACGTTAGGTTTGAGGACTCCAAGTATCGGATGATTGAATGAACTGTGTACTGGACGGATGATACCTTTCTTCTCCAAGTTTTTGACGATTTCCGATAGTGACTCGTAAGCCGCCAGCGGAAGTCGGTATTGTTTGACAAAATCAGGGGGTGATCTGTCTGGATTCTTGTAACGTGTAGGTCTGTTTCCCCACAGTCATAAGAATTCTTGGCGAACATCTCCTGGAACTCTGTGAAGAGCTCCTTTAGCCGTTGACGCTTCGACTCATCGGAGCATGCGTCAGCCATGGAGATTTGTTCTTCCACTCGCTCCTGAAATTCTGGAAAAATCTCAGGCTGACTCAACTCGTAAGCTTCTTCAAGCTCACTGGTTAAATCGAGTAGGCTTTACCTTTAGGCCGAGTTGCTGTATTCTGTTGGATAAACAGATCAAAGCGTCTGTGTTCTTCAGCTTCTGTCCCTTCTTTACTTTAATGGGTAGAAGAAATGGTTTGCATCCTTCAGGAATTTCAACTTTCTCAGCAACCATGATACTTACGGCATAGGGCATCTGTTGTCCCCATCGTAAGGCTTGTTCTACATCTGGAATCCCTCTGGGTTTCCCGGCAATCTGGACCATAAGGTGTT
>NC_053394.1:54953216-55043203 GCF_905171765.1 Bufo bufo
TCCAAACACTAATTTCATAACACAGGTAATAGTGTGTAAACGTTACATTGATGACATTTTTTGCATATGGGAGGGCTCATTGGACTCCTTAATACAGTTCCATACATTTCTCAATTCTATCTACCCCGAACTTCAGTTCAGTATCCATTACCACCCCACCTCCATCAACTTCCTGGACACTATGGTGAACAAATAACCATCCGGTACCCTCACTACTGACTTGTATAGAAAGCCAACGAATCACAATAACCTTCTGCACTTTTCTAGCTTCCATCCCCACAACACCAAGAAATCTCTTCCATGTTTCCAATTTTAATGGGTACGACGCATAGTTAAAACTGACTCCTTACGTCAATTACGTTTATCAGAAATGAGACAACGATTTCTAGAGAGAGGTTGCCCACAGCATCTTTTACAATCATCAGATACACCTAAAATGCCCATAACCATGCAGAATACTACACGGATCCCTTTTGTCCATACCTTCCATCCCAGTGTTAACAAAATACTCAACAGCATTAGGAATCATTGGCCCCTTTTACAAAAGGTCTACCCGAAGGAGGAGGAATTCAAGAACCCTATCTTGACCTGTACAAGTCGTCCAAAAAAATTTACGGAATTTGCTGGTGAGGGTCGACATCGGATCATCTAAAACTGTCCCTAAACAGACATTTCTTTGCACACAGAAGACAGGTACATTCCCATGTGTACACTGTCTTCAATGTTCCAACGTCCTAAAAGGCCCTCATTTGTATCATCCACAATCTGGTAAAAGTTTCCCTATTGAAGGCTATTTCACATGTGAATCCAACTTTGTAGTATACCTACTCAAATGTCCTTGTGGTAAAATTTACTTGGGGAGACAACAAAAAATTTGGGACCGAATATGTCAGTATTCCAGTATTAGGCGGAAAAACCTACTCTTACCAGTACCGGCACACTTCAATTCGCCAGGCCACAACCTCTCCCAACTTAGGGCTCTTTCACACTTGCGTTCTTGTCTTCCGGCATAGAGTTCCGTCGTCGGGGCTCTATGCCGGAAGAATCCTGATCAGGATTATCCTAATGCATTCTGAATGGAGAGAAATCCGTTCAGGATGCATCAGGATGTCTTCAGTTCCGGAACGGAACGTTTTTTGGCCGGAGAAAATACCGCAGCATGCTG
Organism: Bufo bufo; assembly: GCF_905171765.1. Classification (NCBI taxonomy): domain Eukaryota; kingdom Metazoa; phylum Chordata; class Amphibia; order Anura; family Bufonidae; genus Bufo; species Bufo bufo. The sequence continues at coordinate 54,954,382 of NC_053394.1, forward strand.
CGCTTTTTGCTCCGGCCAAAAATCCGGAACACTTGCCGCAAGGCCGGATCCGGAATTAATGCCCATTGAAAGGCATTGATCCGGATCCGGCCTTAAGCTAAACGTCGTTTCGGCGCATTGCCGGAGCCGACATTTAGCTTTTTCAGATTGGTTACCATGGCTGCCGGGACGCTAAAGTCCTGGCAGCCATGGTAAAGTGTAGCGGGGAGCGGGGGAGCAGCATACTTACCGTCCGTGCGGCTCCCCGGGCGCTCCAGAGTGACGTCAGGGCGCCCCAAGCGCATGGATCATGTGATCACATGGATCACGTCATCCATGCGCATGGGGCGCTCTGACGTCATTCTGGAGCGCCCGGGGAGCCGCACGGACGGTAAGTATGCTGCTCCCCCGCTCCCCACTACTACTATGGCAACCAGGACTTTAATAGCGTCCTGGGTGCCATAGTAACACTGAACGCATTTGGAAGACGGTTCCGTCTTCAAATGCTTTCAGTACACTTGCGTTTTTCCGGATCCGGCGTGTAATTCCGGCAAGTGGAGTACACGCCGGATCCGGACAACGCAAGTGTGAAAGAGGCCTAAAATACCAAGCATTTAAACATGTCACACCACTTAGAAGAGGGGGCGATAGAGTCAAACAATTAAAAATCAGAGAAGCCTACTGGATCCACAAACTTGACAGTTTGGAACCAAAAGGGTTAAACAGGGAGTATGAAATTCAGAGTCTAATCCAATTACATAGAAGATATGCCAAAGGTTTTTTTAACCAACATACAATGTACATTGAGTTATATATCATAATATGTATATAATAATTATTCTTCTTCTCTTCTCTTCCAGACCTACTAGTATGGAATCCTGGTGCCGCCTGAGTATCCTTTATAGTCAAGTATACTCATCATACTATCTTCTTTTCCTACAATCTTTTTCTTATTACATATAGTATTCTCTTTATGTCTCTGCCTCTTATTATATTTATTGTCCCTTTTCCTATCATAATTACTTCATATCTTTCTCTTTTCCGATGAGTTTTCTTCTCTCTATCCCAATCAGAACCTTATCACATTGATCGCATATAATCAGCAGATAGAGGACCACTCCGGCTCACATTCACTCCAAAATGAGGCTTGAGACACTCCCCTTGCCAGCGCTCATTTGCCATGATGACATGCGACTAGCATACAAGTATTCCATCTCACAAGAGGCTTGACACACTCCCTCCATCAACGCGTATGTGCTAAGCGCCCTGACGACAGGTGCGCATTTTTAAAGGGCACGCTACATTCCATACACGTGGCGCATGTCCTATAGTGCTGAGGCACATTTCCAGAGCGCACGCTTCCCGGATTAGGGACCTCCGTTTAGGGACCTCTGTCTAAATACCTTCCTACCCTTCAGAACACATTCTGAATAATGTCTACTGTATGTAAATAGCTTTTTTTCCTTTGGCTCATTATTTTCTCAGCATAAATGCATTATTAAGAATACCATGTATTAGAATATCTTCCTTATTATTTTTTTCATATATATGGACTCAATCTATGTATTCTACAACCAAACCATTGCTCATTTATTAAGAACTAGGTGGAATAAAATTTACAGCACCGTGATAAATCTTACTTTAGTGACCAAATTTGTGTAATTACCAATTTGTGGTAATTTGATTTGCTTAGATTTTTTTATTTCCGTCATTTATTTCTTTTGCTGTAGTTTGATAAAGGCCAAGTGTGGCCGAAACGTCACATGATTTGTACAGCCGCATGCTTAAATAAACACCAACAATCTTGCAACTATATTGCTGGAGTATTTCTTCTATTGTAAAATAACCATAGTAAGGGCTGCAAAAGGAAGCAAAATGGGGGTAAGAGCAGGACAATGGCTCTGAAAACAACTGCGGATAGTGAAATAACTTAAAATAACATAGAATATAAAAAATAAAAAAAATAATAATCTTGAACTAGGAGAGGGAGATCAAAGTGGAGTAGGAAGTTGAGGAGGCGGTAGACGTGTAGGTGGAAGCGGCAGTGGAGGAGGAGGAGATAGCCAAGACTGTTTTTCTTTTTTTTTTTCCTTTATTTATTTATTTTTAATAAATTTGGGAAGGCCCCAAAACATTGGGAAATGGAAAAGAGAAAAAGAATGCAAAGCGAAAGTGCGCTGGAGTAAAACAATGGCTGGGTGCGGCCGGTATACTTGTCTATTCAGCACAAGGTACGGACAAGTCTGGTGGGAGGAACGTGAGCTTGTCCACGTTGGCTGTGGACAGGCAGCTGCGCTTGTCTGTAATCACCCCCTATGTCGTGCTAAACACACGTTCGGACAATACACTGGCAACACGGCAGGCCAGCACCTCCAAGGCGTAAAGGGCAAGCTCAGGCCATGTGCCCAATTTGGAGACCCTGAAGTTGAATGGGGCAGACCCATCAGTCAGTATGGGTAGGCGTGTGCACACGTACTATTCCACCATGTTGCTGAAATGCTGCCTCCTGCTAAGACGTTCCGTATCAGCTTGTGGTGCTGGTTGTTGTGGCCTGACAAAGCTTTTCCACATTTCGGCCATGCTAATGTCACGGCGAGGTGTGGGAGGGAACACCACACCAAACACAAGAGGGGGGGGGAAGGAATCTGGACTAGAAGCTGGGGAGAGGAAAAGGTCACCACCTAATGAATCCTAACCCTAGCCCTGACTGCTAACCGAATGAACGGACCTCAGTGGTAGGACCGTTCATTCACTGGAACCTAAAGCCTAATAACCCTGTAATGCCCTAAGGTAGTGATGGGGCCCAAAGATGACCCGTTCCTTAAGCAGAAGGAACAGGGGTCTTGACTCAGACCAGATACCAGAAGGCAGGGGAAACAACACAATACAAATACAAAGGAATGAGACGCTTAACTTCCTGAAGTAGAAGAAAGAGCAGAAACACCAGAGGGGAAATCACACACCAGCTCTTCCACTTTCAAAAGAAGCTATACACTGCAAGGAGTGAAGGGAGTAACCAGAATTAAATAACAATGACCACTATTCTTCACCTGACTAGAGGTGTGGTCATTACCATCAACAACAAAGTGAAATTAAAAGAGGCTATCGGATGACATCACGTGCAAACAGCTTCTCCGACCTTCTAACACCAAGCCTGAAAGTGACCGTGACAGCTAACCCTGCCTTCTGAGGTGCTGGCAGTGCTCCAGCTGCGTTGGCGACTTCTTCCTCCTCCTCTGCCTTCGTCTTGTGCTTCCACTGAGCCCCCGCTGTCAGGTGGGAATGCCATCAACAGCGCATCTACCAGCATCCGCTTGTACTCGCGCATCTTCCGATCACGCTCCAGTGATGGAATTAAGGACGGCACGTTGTCCTTGTATCGGGGATCTAGCAGGGTGGCCAACCAGAAATTAGCACTGGTTAGAATGTGGGCAACTCGGCGGTCGTTGCGCAGGCACTGCAGCATGTAGTTGCTCATGTGTGCCAGGCTGCCCAGAGGCAATGACAAGCTGTCCTCTGTGGGAGGTGTATCGTATGTGTCCTCTGTATCCCTCCAGCCACGCTCCAGTGATGCCCATGAGCTGCTTTGGGTGCCATCCTGCTGCTGTGAACACGGTTCCTCCTCCTCATCCTCCAGAACTGTGTACCTGGCCTCTGTTGGTGCAGGAACCCACCCTCTGATCCACTTGTGAATGACTGGCCTGATAACTGTGGAAATGACCCCTGTTCCTCCTCCTCTTCCTCCTATGACACATCCTCTTCCATCATCGCCCGAAGAGTTTTTTCAAGGAGACATAGAAGTGCGATAGTAACGCTTAAGATGGCATCATCTGCACTGGCCATGTTGGTGGAGTACTCGAAACAGCGCAACACGGCACACACGTCCCGAATGCAATCCCACTCGTTGGTGGTGAAGTGGTGCTGTTCCGCAGAGCGACTCACCCGTGCGTGCTGCAGCTGAAACTCTACTATCGCCTGCTGCTGCTTGCACAGTCTCTCCAGCATGTGCAAGGTGGAGTTCCACCTTGTGGGTACGTCGCATATGAGGCGGTGAGCGGAAAAGCCGAAGTTACGCTGCAGCGCAGACAGGCGAGCAGCAGCAGGGTGAGAACGCTGAAAGTGCGCACAGACGGCCCGCACTTTCTGCAGCAGCTCTGACATATGGCGGTAATTTTTCAGGAACCTCTGCACCACCAAATTCAGCACATGCGTGCCTAGCCGGTCTGTGCATCAAACCGCACAGAGCTGCTATGAGATTTCTCCCGTTATCGCACACCACCAGGCAGGGTTTGAGGCTCAGTGGCACCAACTACTCATCGGTCTGTTGTTCTATGCCCATCCACAGCTCCTGCGCGGTGTGTGGTTTCTCCCCCAAACAGATGAGTTTCAAAACAGCCTGCTGTTGTTTTCCCCTGGCTGTGCTGAAGTTGGTGGTGCAGGTGTTACATTGACCCGATGAGGAAGCGGTAGAGGAAGAAGTAGAGTAGGAGGAGGAGGCAACGAGAAATTATTATTATTATTTCATATTAAAGCGCCATTCATTCCATAGCGCTGTACATATGAAAAGAGTTCCAGACTGTGGGGAATGCACGGGAGAAATCTTGGAGGCAATTGTGGGAAGAGGTGATAAGAGGAGAGGAGAGAAGGAGGTCTTGTGAGGATCGGAGATTGTGTGTGGGTATGTATCCGGAAAGTAGCTCAGAGATGTAGGGAGGGGACAGGTTGTGGACGGCCTTGTATGTATTTGTTAGTATTTTGAACTGAATTCGCTGGCCAATGGGGAGCCAGTGAAGGGATTGGCAGAGGGGAGAGGCAGAGGAGTAACAGGGTGAGAGGTGTCTTAGCCGGGCAGCAGAGTTGAGGATAGATCAGAGGGGTGCAAGAGTGCTAGATGGAAGGCCACAGAGGAGAATGTTGCAGTAGTCTAGACGGGAGATAATGAGGGCATGTACAAGCATTTTCACTGATTCAAAGTTCAGGAAAGAGCAGATGCGGGAGGTGTTTTTGAGTTGGAGGCGGCAGGTGATGGAAAGGGCTTGGATGTGCGGTCGGAATGAGAGGGCAGAATCCAAGAAGTGATATGGGGCGATAACTGGACAAAGAAGATGGGTCAAGTAAAGGCTTTTTGAGGATGGCTGTATTGGTAGCATGTTTAAAAGCAGAGAGGAAGACACCAGTGGTTAGTGATAGGTTGAAGAGATGAGTTAGGGCTGGTATAAACACTGTGGTGAGGTTAGGATGAGGTGGGATGGGATTGGGTCAAAAATTGGGGAAAAATGTACTGCAATCCTAGGTGGCAGAAGGACATGCGCCAAACTGCTATCCGCCTCAGGCCTAGCCGCCACTGCATTTGCCCAGTGTGCAGTTAGGGAGATATAACGTCCCTGCCCGTGGTTACTGGTCCACGTATCAGTGATTATGTAGACCTTGCCACAGATGGCGTTGCGCAGTGCACACCTGATTTTGTATGCCACTTTGATTATGCAGGGCAGGGATGGCTCGCATGGAAAAGTAGTGGCGGCTGGGAACCACGTACCACGATAAGGTTTTAAAAAGTCTCCGTCTCCACCAGACGGAATGACAGCATTTCAAATGCCAGGAATTTTGAAATGCTGGCATTCAGGGCCCGGGATCACTGGTGGGTAGGGGGGTACTTGCTTTTTCTCTCCAGTGTTTGGGGGATGGACAGCTGAACGCTTCCATGGGACAGTGTGGAGATGCTTGGTGACAGTGGTGGAGGTGGTGGTGTTGCTGTCACATCCTCTGTTTGCGGGGTGGCAGGTGCCACTGTCACTCCAGAGGGGAAGGAAGAGGCCGAGAATGCAGCAGGAGAGGGAGCAGGAGGAGCCTGAGATCTTTTGTGGTTTTTGATGTGTGTGTACTCCACTGCAGCTTGTGCTTTGCATTTAGATCCCTGGTCATGCAGGTTGTGCTCAGGTTTAGAACATTTATTCCTCTCTTCAGGCTCCGATTGCACAGCATGCAAAACACTTGCGTCTTATCATCAGCACATTGTCTGAAGAACTGACACACCAGGGAACTCCTTGGAGCTGGTTTTGGTGTGCTCAGTCCCTGGGTGCGGTGGGCAGTAGCAGGCGTACTGGCTAGGGGACGGCCACTCTGCTTTTGCACCCTGCTCCCTCTTTTGCTGTGCGGATGGTGCTGTGTGACCAACACCTCTTCCTCCTAACTGCAGTGCACACGTCACTGGCATGACCTTGATTCCATGTGGGGTCTAGGACCTCATCATCCTCCACATTATCTTCCACCCACTCCTCACCCCTGCCCTCCTTGCCGGTCTGCACACCACAGCAGTTGGCACCTGTGTTTCATCATAATCAGAGACGTGCTGCGGTGGTCCTCCACATTCTGAAACATAAGTGGTTGGGCATCAGTGCACTCAATCTCTTCCACTTCTGGGGCAGGGCTAGGTGGATGGCCCACGGAAACCCCGCCAGCAGAGTCATCAAAAAGCATAAGAGACTGCTGCATGACTTGGGGCTCAGACTGCTTGCCTGATTTGCAAGGGGTTAGGTGAAAAACAGATGTCCATGGGCTGCATGTGCCAACTCTGCGCTTTCAGCAGGGGACCGGGTGGGGGACAATATGAAGGAACTGGAGGCACTGTCAGCCATCCAATCTACTACCGCTTCTACTTGTTCTGGCCTCACCATTCATACACCGGTATTCGGGCCTACAAAATAACTCTGAACATTCTGTCGCCTACTCGCAGCTGAGAAAGGTGTTTCATTTGGGCGTGTAGCTGGCACAGATCGAGCACGTCCTCTCCCTGCAACAGGAGCTCCCTCAGCACCAGCAGCACCACAACCAGGGCCACGTCTCTTATTTGATGCTCTCCTTATTCTTTGAGGTCACTCTCAAACTAATAGATGGATTTTATTAACTATATTACTTTCCCTGTCATGTATGCAGTGCAGGTGTACCTCACACAAAAAATTGGTATATGTCACACAGCGATCTAAGAGACGGATTAACTATATCACTTACCCTGTCACGGATGCAGTGCAGGTGTACCTCACACAAAAATGGGTATATTGCACCCACCAAACTAACAGACAGATTAACTATTATACTTTTGTAAATCACCTATCAAAGAATGTGTACGCCCAAAACATATAATAAATCACATACAATCTCATTTAAAAAGTAATCTTTATTTTATATCACAAAAAGGTGTTAAAAGCAATTAAAAATCCACACACTACATAAAATGGACACCTGGAAAGGAGGCTAGCTAGAATTTATATCCATTGTGTATATCAAATAACAGAATTCCATGGCACATCCAAGAAAAGTGTAAATTTATTTCACCAGAAAAAACAGCAACGTTTCAATCCTCTCAGAGGGATCTTTCTGAAGCAGCGATGATAACAGAAATGGTGCTCAAATACAGGTATACTGTATATACACACCCACATGATAATTGACCAACACAAGCAATTCATATAAAAGTGTAAATCAACAGTGATACATCATAGAAATAGCTATACAAACATAATTAATAGTGTATATAGAATGAAATGCACAAGCCAGTGAAAAATTCCAAACATCTGGTCTAGTTGTATAGTATAAAAGTGCAATCATTAGCAAATTAAAACCATATGTGATATCGATTAAAAACATCAGTGTGCGCTATGGATAAAGTGCATAACCACTAACCAGCAGCATGGAGAAACCTCACGGCTTGAGCGTCTGCCAAATCACATTGCGCATGTCCACAGTGACGTTCGATCACATGATCCGCTGACATCCCCTGACAAAGCCAATCAGTGAAACGCGTTGGGTAGGTGTGGGACACTGGGATGGTTTGTGCTAGCTTTTAATATTGTAATATGTACTTTATCTCTCTTTCATGTTGATTATGCACTTGCACTTTATAAAATATGAATTGAACAGAGCATGAGAGCTTTTAAGGCCTTTGTTGGCCTTGGTTACAATTACTTGATATATTTTGTTATGTAGGTTTCCTTACATTGCGCCATGTTATAAATGTATGAGCTGATGTCTGATATACACAATGGATATAAATTCGAGCTAGCCTCCTTTCCAGGTGTCCCCTTCATGTAGTGTGTGGATTTTTTATTGCTTTTAACCTTTTTGTGATATATAATAAAGATTACTTTTTAACTGAGATTCTATGTGATTTATTATATGTTTTGGGCGTACACATTCTTTGATAGGTGATTTATTTGGATTCATGTGGCCCTTATAGGTCTGGTTGTAGGTTATTTATTATACTTTTGTGTCAGGGGTACAAAGATGGTGTATTGCACCCACAGAAAAAATCTCTATAGGTCACCCACAGAATTAACAGCCAGATTAATTATTCAATTTCTGAGTCAGGGGTGCAAAGCTGGTGTATAGCACCCACAAAAAATCACTATAGGTCACCCACAAAATAAATAGCCAGATGAAAATTCCTAACACTCTTCCTCACTTCAGCTGCCAGCTTCCTGTCTCTGCAATGCTCCGAGCTGATTGGCGGTGCTACATGTGATCCAGCCATTAGTAGGCATGGCTGTGATGGCTTCTAAGTGCCCACAGCTTAAAAGCTTGTTGATTGGCCTTTCAACAAACTTTATTAAATGCCCGAACACCAAACTTTAATCCAAACTTTTGTCTCAAAGTTCGGGTTCGGGCCCGGGTACCCGAACTCGCAAAGTTTGGTACGGACCCGAACTTTGCAGTTCAGGTTCGCTCAACACTACCTAAGAAGCAATGCGGCAAAAACACACCACAATTCTAGTATCAAATTCTATCTCAGAATAAGCCAAACAATAGTTGGTATATCTACTGACCAAGATTTTAAATGCATTACATAAAAAAAGTCTAAAACATATTGTTATAAAAAACAGATTTCCTTTATATCATGCCCAGATCGGTGATCTGAGACTTCCCCACCCGGACTAGAAATCTCTTCTTACTTGTATCTGATCTTTCCAATGTAAATGAATGCAGTACGATAATGTAAAAAAAAAAACAGGGGTGATGTTTGTCTCCATGATGGTCCCCACCGTATTGTACACCACCCCTTCTACTATAGACAATTCTTATTTATTCTTCTTCTCTTTGTAGGTCCTGATATAGGAATCTGTGGAATATTTCAAGTTTATACATCAAGCAGAGTCCTCCTAGAGCCGAAATCTATTTAATATATAAAACGTAATATTTTAATTATTTATTAAATATTTCTCTGTACTGATGACATTTTAGTGACTTTTAGTTAATTGTAAAGATGAGATTAAGGATTTAATCAAATATAAGATAGATTAAGGGGCACTCAAACTTCTGGATATGTATGGACGGCTAAAAGTTTTAAGACAGAATATTTCTTAAAAATAATAATCAAAGATTTATTAAAAAAAACAATAAATACAAGGAAATCCCGTGATAGGTGGGTGTTGAATAACGTGGCCACGTAAGTCAATCATCAACCCTGCCTTATAAAAAATACATAGAGTATACAATAAAAAATGTATAAAAAACATAAATTATACAATAATAAAAATGAGGAATGTCATCCAATAAATTACATAGGGAATATATAATGTTTGTTATATGGACCCTTTGGGTTAGCGATATATAGGCTCTAGGTTTCCGTTGATATTTATTAGCCTGAGATGGTGCTGCTTTTAAATTGTCAATTAGTTCAGTTTATAAGGGTAATGTGAAGTTCAAACAATGCATCTTAGGGCTCTTTCACACCTGCGTTATTGTCTTCCGACATAGAGTTCCGTCGTCGGGGCTCTATGCCGGAAGAATCCTGATCAGAATTATCCTAATGCATTCTGAATGGAGAGTAATCCGTTCAGGATGCATCAGGATGTCTTCAGTTCCGGTACGGAACGTTTGTTGGCCGGAGAAAATACCGCAGCATGCTGCGCTTTTTGCTCCGCCCAAAAATCCGGAACACTTGCCGCAAGGCCGGATCCGGAATTAATGCCCATTGGAAGGCATTGATCCGGATCCGGCCTTAAGCTTAACGTCGTTTCGGCGCATTGCTGGAGCCGACATTTAGCTTTTTCAGAGTGGTTACCATGGCTGCCGGGACGCTAAAGTCCTGACAGCCATGGTAAGTGTAGTAGGGAGCGGGGGAGCAGTGTACTTACCGTCCGTGCGGCTCCCCGGGCGCTCCAGGGTGACATCAGGGTGCCCCAAGCGCATGGATCACGTGATCGCATGGATCACGTCATCCATGCGCATGGGGCGCTCTGACGTCATTCTGGAGCGCCCCGGGAGCCGCACGGACTGTAAGTATACCGCTCCCCAGCTCCCCGCTCCTACTATGGCAACCAGGACTTTAATAGCGTCCTGGGTGCCATAGTAACACTGAAAGCATTTGGAAGACGGTTCCGTCTTCAAATGCTTTCAGTACACTTGCGTTTTTCCGGATCCGGCAGGCACCTCCGGCAACGGAAGTGCATGCCGGATCCCAACAACGCAAGTGTGAAAGAGGCCTTAAAGTAGACTCATGGTTGTAGTACATTTCCCTAGCTGACACACTTCTGTGAGAGAGCTCGATATCTCAATTCACGTTCATGCTGGGAACCTTTCATTCAGTCTGTCAGGGGCGGACATATCGCCTGTGCAGCCAGTTCAGCTGCACAGGGGCCCGGCGTGTGAGGGGGCCCATTCATACTAGCGAGCGCTTCTGGAAGCACTCACTAGTATGAATAGGCCCCCTCTGGTATGCAAGAGAGAGGCGGTGGCGGTAAGCGCTTACTTACCCCTCCGACTCTGCTTCCTCCCTGGTCTCCTCCAGCCTGACTGCGTACAGCGCACACTATGAACTGACACTGTACACAGGTCACGTGACTCAGGACACCCCGGCGGACATGGAGAACAGCGGAGCAGGAGAGGTTAGTTTTAATTATTTATTTTAAGTCTGATCTGAGGTCTGATGGAGGTCTGTCACATCGATATGGGGGGCCTGAATGAGCATATGGGGGTGCCTCAATAAATAATTAACAACTGATATTAGGGGAGGGGGGTTCTGAGCAAGTGACATATGGGGGGCCTGACTATTTTATATACTGGCAGACATGGGGGGCACTTTGGGGGGCCCTATCTTGTATACTGACACACATGGTGGGCACTATGGATGGGGAGGAGCAATATGGGGGCCATATCTTATATACTGACACACATGGGGGCACTATGGGGAGGGAGTAGCACTATGGGGACCCTATCTTATATACTGGCACACATGTGGGCACTATGGAGAAGGGGGGGAAGGAGCACTATGGGGGCATCTTATGGGGCCCTATCTATATACTGGCAAACATGGGGGGCACTATGGAGGGGAGGAGCACTTTGGGGGCCCTATCTTATATACTAGCACACATGGGGGGCACTATTGAGAAGGGGGAGCACTATGGGGCATCTACTGGGAACCCTATCTTATATACTGGCACACATAGGGGGGAGAGGAACACTATAGGGGTCATTATATAGGTAAATTATACTGGCACACATTATGGGGGAATTTTATTCTGGCACATTGTCAGGCACCATGGGGATACGGGGAGGCGCACTATTGGGGCACAATATAGGAGTATTTTATACTGGCACAAATTATAGGGCACCATGGGGACCTTGTCTCAACTGGGGGCACTAAGAGGGTTTTTTGGGCACACAGTAGGGGGCATTGGCACACATTATGAGGAAACTATGGGAACATTGAGTCTACAGGGGGCACTAAGAGGAGGTATTTTGTATACTGCCACACAACAGGGCATTTTTATTTGTACTGTAACACATTATAAAGAGAATTATTATTACCTTGGGCATTATGGTGGGCTTTATTACAGTTGAGGGACTATGAGGAACATGAATACTAGTATGAGCACTATGGGAGCATTATTACCTCTGGGACACAGTGGGGACATCATTACTACAGGGGCACTATTACTACTGCGTGTTGTCTGCTAGATAATTATTTCTATTGGTGGGACTTCAGGGAGCAGTATTACTGTGGGGGGCACCCTGGCACGGTATCAGCTTAGCACAATTATTTTTGGTGAACATTATGTTTGCACTATTAGTGTCAGGGACACTGTTTCCTGGGCACAGTTATTTTTTAGGACACTGTGTGCCAATAATTATTGAAGGGGAACTATCTGTGTGTAACTTGTATAGGGAGCACAGCGGGCACAGTATTGGGGGTGGCAGGATGGGGTGTTCAGAAGGTGGGAGGATGATGGAAAAATAGGAAACTAAGATGTCTTTCAAACTCTGGAGAGAAAAGAGATGGCTGAAAGAAATCATCATGGAGGTCTGGTCTGAAAGAAGAAGATGAGGACAGAGAACATCTACATCAAAGGAGACATCATTGGATGGAAGAGGTATGTGGACCTGTTTTAGGCTACTTTCACATCTGTGTTAGTGATCCTGGCAGTGCAGTTTCTAGGTAAAATTTCTCTCAGGGCGAGTGTCAAAACCCCCCCCCCCCCCCCCCCCCCCCCCCCTCAAAACTGCTCGATGAAATAAGTGTCTCCCCATTGTAAAAAATGTGGAACCACATTGCACGGCGAGGATTTTTGCCGCCCTAGGCAAGATAAAAATTGCCCCCCCCCCCTTATCAGACATCACATATGTTCCACCCCTTTCTCAGCTTTTAAATTAAAATAACTGCTATGCTTCCCTTACGGTTAATCCAGCTTCTTGTAGCTGTCTTTTTGCGGAATGGAATTGCGGACCCATACATTTCTATGGGGCCGCAATTCCAATCCTGAAAAAAATAGAACATGTCCTATTCTTGTCCACAATAGCGGACAAGAATAGGCATATTCTCTTAGTGCCGGCAATGTGCGGTCTGCAAAATGCGGAACGCACATTGCCGCTGTCCGTGTTTTGTGGATCCGCAAAACACATACGGACGTGTGAATGGGCCCTAAATGTGAGGTAAATTAGTTTCCAATGTAGCATTAATAACTAAACAATTAAATAATAAACATATTGCATTGTCTACTTACCACCAGGACAATAAGATGATCTGGTCTCTGGCTGCAGTCTGGCTCTGGGGACTCCCTTGTCACTCTCTTCTCCCCCCCCCCTCCCTTGTCACTCCCATTCCCCCCCCCCCCCCTTGTCACTCTCATTTCCATCCCCCCCCCCCTTGTCACTCATTTCCATTCCCCCCCTTGTCACTCATTTCCATCCCCCCCCCTTGTCACTCATTTCCATCCCCCCCCTTGTCACTCATTTCCATCCCCCCCCTTGTGACTCATTTCCATCCCCCCCTTGTCACTCATTTCCATCCCCCCCCTTGTCACTCATTTCAATCCCCCCCTTGTCACTCATTTCCATCCCCCCCCCTTGTCACTCATTTCCATCCCCCCCCCTTGTCACTCATTTCCATCCCCCCCTTGTCACTCATTTCCATTCCCCCCCCTTGTCATTCATTTCCATTCCCCCCCTTGTCACTCATTTCCATTCCCCCCCCCTTGTCACTCATTTCCATTCCCCCCCCCTTGTCATTCATTTCCATCCCCCCCCCTTGTCATTCATTTCTATCCCCCCCCCCTTGTCATTCATTTCCATTCCCCCCCCCCCTTGTCACTCATTTCCATTCTATTGTCAGTTTGTCACCACTAATGTAGCGTGGCCGAGCTCTGTTCGGTCCGCGGTACAGGAGCATTTGTTTCCTGTACCCGGCCGGACTGAAAGGAAGTGCACACTAATTGAGCACTTCCTGTCAGTCCGGCCGGGTACAGGAAACAAATGCTCCTGTACCGCGGATCGAACAGAGCTCGGCCACGCTACATTAACATGAGCAGAGACAGCAGGCGCAGGCAGGAGATTCTTTAGAGGAGCGGCAAGCGCTCAGCCGCTCAGGAGGCGCAGCATGAGGGGCGCCGCCGGCCGGCAATTATATATAACCAATTTTTATTTTTTTTTTTACACCACACAGGGCGCACGGCAGAGAAACGACAAGAGGGCGCCCCCCTTCTGACAGCGCCCCGGGTGGCCGCCCATCCCGCCCGCCCCTAGAAACGGCCCTGGATCCTGGCAGGTTGTTCCAGCTGAGAACAGCCTGCTGGAATTGACTGGATCCGGCACTGCTGGATGCAGACAGAATGCCCATCGGCCCCATTGACTATAATGGGGTACGGCAGAGATCCAGCCATAATCTGGCAAAAATGCAGAGAATCAGCGGGACACAGCCAGTCGATTCCTTGCATTTTCTGGCGGATCAGGTGGCCGGAGCATAGTGCCACAGGTGTGAAAGTAGCCTTACCCTGTATGTTTTGTATTGCTATAAGTAATTTTTTTTTTATCAATAAAGTTTTTATTGAGAAATGTTTTTGCGTTAAGTAGATATACAGAATAGACATAAAGGAAAATTAATAAATAAAGAAAAGGTTCCATACAAAAGTACAATTGTTTTGACAAATTGAGGATGCTACAATAAACATAAGCATTAAATGCTAATCAAATGCAATATACAGTAGTCAAATGCATTGTACATTAGGCAGTGTTCTTGTGCAGATAAAACATTTACGGGCAACTAGCTATCTTCCCCGTAGTATTCCAATTATAGAAGACAGTAAGGGAGCGGATCAGCATACGAGCTAGACAGCCATGCGTTGTGCTAAGATAAGATGAATTCACATTGCATGTGGTAGTTTACCAACTTGAGGACTTCACTAATTAAGGGGGATTGTGTTCCTTTCCATTGGCGATCAATCACCTTTTTTGATGCAGAAAGGATATGCGCTACAATGCTTCTGCTGTTGGAGGAAATTTCCACCAGACCAATGCTCAGAATCGCTAGTTCCGGTCTTAGTATTCCTTCTATCCCAGTTACCTCTTCTATAACCCTGGAGACTGACGCCCAGAAATGTGTAAGTGAAGGGCATGCCCACCACATATGAAAAGGGGAGCCTATTTGACCACATCCCCTCCAACACAATGGAGAATAGTTCGGGATAGTATGAGCCAACCTGTTTGGCGTTAGGTACCACCTTAATTGAACCTTCCTATTCTGCTCTGCGTGGTTTATACATTTTGAACATTTCATGGACCAATACATAGCATCTGCCCATTTATTTAGTGAGAATTCTTTCCCCATTTCAGCCTCCCATTTAGTCATAAAAGGTTGTTTGCATTCTTTATTTACTGACAAAAGAGATGAGTACCAAAATGAAAGGCTGGAATGAAGGGAGGTGTCTTCTTTAAGTAGGCTGCAGAGTGTGTAGCACCTTCTCTCTTCCACACCAATTGTGAGGGAGGAAAGAAAGTGACGGATCTGCAAGTATTGGTAAAAGAGAGAATTAGGCAGGTTGTATATAGTATGTAGTGTCTCGAAAGGTTTTAAGATGGATTGTTCAAATAGGCTTCCCAGTGTATCTATCCCACAGTTTAACCAATTCGTGAGTTGGAGTGTAGGAATATGGTATTCTACGACCCAGATAGGAAAATGTTTCTGCTCCAGGAAAAAGGGTATTTTAGGTTTGAACACATGTGCCCATGCAAATATGGTGGCTTGCATTGTACTTAAAGACATGGGGAAAGTGAAAGGTTTTAACAGGTATGCTGCCAATAGTGATTTTAGGGATCTCCTTCTAACATAGTGCTCTTTAATGCTAAGCCACTTATGGGGCGAGGATGGGGACCACCACTCCATGACCTGATCTAGCAAGTTGGCTAGGTAGTAATTGTACAGGTCTGGAACCCCTAAGCCTCCTTTACGAAGAGAGGCATACAGCACATTCTTGTTGACCCTGGAACGAGTGCCACCCCATATAAAACTGAGCATGTCAACTTGTAGTTGTTTAATACAAGTTCTGGGAATTTTAAGGGGTATGCCTCTGAATACATATAGTATTTTTGGGAGTATTAACATCTTAACTGTATTGATTTTTGCTATCCACGAAAGCTGTACTTTATTGTACTTAGAGTAATCTTCCTGAAGTTCAGCCCTCAATTTTTTAAAGTTAAGGGAAACCATGTCAGTTAGTGAGCTTGTTAGCTCAACCCCTAAGTATCTAATTGATTCAGTGGCCAGGTTAAAGGGATGACGCTCGCTTATTTAACGTTTTAAGCTTTCTGGTACATTAATGGGAAGTACATTGGTCTTACTGATATTTAGCTTGTAATACGATACCAAGGAATATTGTTGAAGTATCTCATTGACTGCCTGAAGTGAGGTTAAGGGATTAGAAAGCGTTAGGATAACGTCGTCGGCGTACAAACCAATACAATGTGAACATTTCCCCACCGTAATCCCCGAAACTTGAATACAGTTACGTATCTTTTCTGCCAATGGCTCCATTACCAACGCAAAGATCAGGGGCGATAGTGGGCACCCCTGCCTAGTGCCATTGGTAATCGAGAAGGGCTCTGACAGAAACCCTGATGCCAATACATTCGCCGAGGGTGCTGAGTATAATCCTAGAATAGCTTGCAGAATACGTCCATTAAACCCAAATTTCCTAAGGGTCTGGTCCAGGAACCCCCAGTGCACTCTGTCAAACGCTTTTTCAGCATCTAAGGAGACAAAGATCATGCGGGTAATAACTCCGCAATCTGGATTAAGTTGATCATCTTTCTAGTGCCATCCCTACATTGCCTTCCTGGCACAAAACCTACCTGATCAGGGTTTATCAGGGCAGGTAACACTTTATTAAGGCTGGAGGCTAGGATTTTAGCAAATAACTTGAGGTCGGCATTCAACAGGGAAATCGGTCTGAAGTTCTCAGGGGCATTAGGAATTTTCCCAGGTTTGGGTAAAGTAACCACTGTGGCCGCTAACATTTCAGGGGGAATATTCTTAGAGTTCATTGTATAACTTAGTTAAGTGAGGGAGTAGCGTGGGATGAAATGCCTTATAATATTCCACTGGAAAGCCGTCTGGCCCAGGAGCCTTGTTAGATGGAGTATCTTTGATGGTGGTGAGAATTTCTTTGGCAGTGATTGGCCTATTTAATACGCTTAAATCGTCTGAGGACACTTTAGGGAGCATTAGGGAATCCAGATATGTCGAAATTGCCTCTGCGGATGGCTGAATAGTGTTACCGTCTAGCTGTAAATTATATAAGGAGGAGGAGTAGTATGAAGCAAAGGCGTTGGCTATTTCTTGAGGGTGCGTAAACACTTTGTTATCGTGCTTTAGACTAGTTATTCTAGCTGCAGCTTTCCTGCTTTTTAGTCTACGCGCCAATAATGCACCTGCTCTATTGCCTGTGTGATAAAAATTTGTCTGCAAACGCTTCAAACCTAGTTCTTGGCGATATAAAAGTAGGGTTCTAAGTGCAGATTTGCATTCTTGGAGAGAGGCTAACGTTAGGGAGTTATTAAGTAGTTTGTGATTGTTTTCTGCAGTTTGTAAGCGGGATAGGGCGTCTTGCAATGCTTTGTTTCCACATCTATTCATTCTCGCAGCTGACTGTAACAGTATCCCTCTCATAAATGCTTTGTGTGTAAGCCATAGAGTGTTAACATTAGTGTCGGGTAAATCATTAAATTGCAGGAATTCTTGCAGTTTAGCCTTAATCCCTTTAACTCTTTCAGGACATTTGAGCAGGTAAGTGTTCATTCTCCATTGTGGGCGTGGGAGATTAGGAAGATCATCTTCAATGACAATGCTCAGCGGAGAGTGGTCTGACCACGTCGCTCCCCCTATGTCGGATCTCAGGACCCTATGCAAAAGGCTTTTTGAGACTAGGATATAGTCAATACGAGACTGAGATAGGTGTGCTGTTGACATGAACGTGTAGTCCCGCTCATCACTGTGTTGATAACGCCAGATATCATGAAAGGCGGACTCATACAGAGTTGTTTGCAGCTCTGTACGACGACTCCCCTGCGCAGACTTGCAGTCTAATTTTGAGTTAACCGGGATATTAAAGTCTCCTCCCACTATAACCTCGCCCACTGCTAATTTTTCCACTTTATTAAACAGCCTCTTGCAAAAGGCCACTTGTCCGACATTGGGGGCATATACAGACACAAGAGTGAAAGGTTTACCATCGAGAGTGCATATTAAAATAACATATCTCCCTGCTGAATCTGTTATACAATCTTCTAGGGAAAAGGTGATCGTGGATTTTATACTGAATGTATAACCCTGATTTCCTCTTTTTCCTTGTATGGGAGTGGTGTATTACGGGGAAATTCTTATGAGTACATCTATAAGCATCTTTTTCAAACAGGTGCGATTCTTGTACAAAAACCACATCACATTTAGATTTAAGGGCTTCTGACCATAGCTGAGTGCGCCTATATGGAGAATTTAACCCGCGAACATTAAGTGAGAGGATCTTTTAAGGGAACCTGTCATGTGGATATTTGATTATAATCTAACTAATTATATAAAGTACCTTAGATGTATTCACTTACTGGTGTGACAGATGGTTACCTCATAATATACACACAAAGATGCCGCATGCCGCATGCTAATAAGCTGATTGGAGTCCAGCGTGATGTCATTGAGTCCAGCGTATATTTAATTTAGAGTTATAGCCACTCCCCTGCCGACCTGCTGCTGATTCCTATGGAAACAAACTGTCACTCAGCAGCAGGTGGGCGGGGAGAGTCAGGAGCTCATGAATATTCATGACTCATCATTATCAGCTGGAGCTTTTCAATACAAGATGTTGGCAGATTGACTGGGTCAATTAACCACCTCCGGACCGCCTAACGCAGATTCGCGTTCCGGAGGTGGCAGCCCTGCGCAGAGTCACGCATATACGCGTCATCTCGCGCGAGCCGAGACTTCCTGTGAACGCGCGCACACAGGCGCGCGCGCTCACAGCAACGGAAGGTAAGAGAGTTGATCTCCAGCCTGCCAGCGGCGATCGTTCTCTGGCAGGCTGGAGATGTGTTTTTTTTAACCCCTAACAGGTATATTAGACGCTGTTTTGATAACAGCGTCTAATATACCTGCTACCTGGTCCTCTGGTGGTCCCCTTTGTTTGGATCGACCACCAGAGGACACAGGTAGCTCAGTAAAGTAGCACCAAGCACCACTACACTACACTACACCCCCCCCCCCCGTCACTTATTAACCCCTTATTAGCCCCTGATCACCCCTGATCACCCCATATAGACTTCCTGATCACCCCCCTGTCATTGATTACACCCCTGTCATTGATCAACCCCCTGTAAAGCTCCATTCAGATGTCCGCATGATTTTTACGGATCCACTGATAGATGGATCGGATCCGCAAAACGCATACGGACGTCTGAATGAAGCCTTACAGGGGCGTGATCAATGACTGTGGTTATCACCCCATATAGACTCCCTGATCACCCCCCTGTCATTGATTACACCCCTGTCATTGATCAACCCCCTGTAAAGCTCCATTCAGATGTCCGCATGATTTTTACGGATCCACTGATAGATGGATCGGATCCGCAAAACGCATACGGACGTCTGAATGAAGCCTTACAGGGGCGTGATCAATGACTGTGGTTATCACCCCATATAGACTCCCTGATCACCCCCCTGTCATTGATTACACCCCTGTCATTGATCAACCCCCTGTAAAGCTCTATTCAGATGTCCGCATGATTTTTACGGATCCACTGATAGATGGATCGGATCCGCAAAACGCATACGGACGTCTGAATGAAGCCTTACAGGGGCGTGATCAATGACTGTGGTTATCACCCCATATAGACTCCCTGATCACCCCCCTGTCATTGATTACACCCCTGTCATTGATCAACCCCCTGTAAAGCTCCATTCAGATGTCCGCATGATTTTTACGGATCCACTGATAGATGGATCGGATCCGCAAAACGCATACGGACGTCTGAATGAAGCCTTACAGGGGCGTGATCAATGACTGTGGTTATCACCCCATATAGACTCCCTGATCACCCCCCTGTCATTGATCACCACCCCTGTCATTGATCAACCCCCTGTAAAGCTCCATTCAGATGTCCGCATGATTTTTACGGATCCACTGATAGATGGATCGGATCCGCAAAACGCATACGGACGTCTGAATGAAGCCTTACAGGGGCGTGATCAATGACTGTGGTTATCACCCCATATAGACTCCCTGATCACCCCCCTGTCATTGATTACACCCCTGTCATTGATCAACCCCCTGTAAAGCTCCATTCAGATGTCCGCATGATTTTTACGGATCCACTGATAGATGGATCGGATCCGCAAAACGCATACGGACGTCTGAATGAAGCCTTACAGGGGCGTGATCAATGACTGTGGTTATCACCCCATATAGACTCCCTGATCACCCCCCTGTCATTGATCACCACCCCTGTCATTGATCACTCCCCCTGTCATTGATCACCCCCCTGTCATTGATCACCCTCTGTAAGGCTCCATTCAGACATTTTTTTGGCCCAAGTTAGCGGAATAATTTTTTTTTTTTCTTACAAAGTCTCATATTCCACTAACTTGTGTCAAAAAATAAAATCTCACATGAACTCACCATACCCCTCACGGAATCCAAATGCGTAAAATTTTTTAGACATTTATATTCCAGACTTCTTCTCACGCTTTAGGGCCCCTAGAATGCCAGGGCAGTATAAATACCCCACATGTGACCCCATTTCGGAAAGAAGACACCCTCAGGTATTCCGTGAGGGGCATATTGAGTCCATGAAAGATTGAAATTTTTGTCCCAAGTTAGCGGAACGGGAGACTTTGTGAGAAAAAAATAAAAAATATCAATTTCCGCTAACTTGTGCCAAAAAAAAAAAAATTTCTATGAACTCGCCATGCCCCTCATTGAATACCTTGGGGTGTCTTCTTTCCAAAATGGGGTCACATGTGGGGTATATATACTGCCCTGGCATTCTAGGGGCCCCAAAGCGTGAGAAGAAGTCTGGTATCTAAATGTCTAAAAATGCCCTCCTAAAAGGAATTTGGGCACCTTTGCGCATCTAGGCTGCAAAAAAGTGTCACACATCTGGTATCGCCGTACTCAGGAGAAGTTGGGGAATGTGTTTTGGGGTGTCATTTTACATATACCCATGCTGGGTGAGAGAAATATCTTGGTCAAATGCCAACTTTGTATAAAAAAATGGGAAAAGTTGTCTTTTGCCAAGATATTTCTCTCACCCAGCATGGGTATATGTAAAATGACACCCCAAAACACATTCCCCAACTTCTCCTGAATACGGCGATACCACATGTGTGACACTTTTTTTGCAGCCTAGGTGGGCAAAGGGGCCCATATTCCAAAGAGCACCTTTAGGATTTCACAGGTCATTTACCTACTTACCTACTTACCTACTTACCACACATAAAGGTGCTCTTTGGAATATGGGCCCCTTTGCCCACCTAGGCTGCAAAAAAGTGTCACACATGTGGTATCGCCGTATTCAGGAGAAGTTGGGGAATGTGTTTTGGGGTGTCATTTTACATATACCCATGCTGGGTGAGATAAATATCTTGGTCAAATGCCAACTTTGTATCTAGGTCAAATGCCAACTTTGTATAAAAAAATGGGAAAAGTTGTCTTTTGCCAAGATATTTCTCTCACCCAGCATGGGTATATGTAAAATGACACCCCAAAACACATTCCCCAACTTCTCCTGAATACGGCGATACCACATGTGTGACACTTTTTTGCAGCCTAGGTGGGCAAAGGGGCCCATATTCCAAAGAGCACCTTTAGGATTTCACAGGTCATTTACCTACTTACCACACATTAGGGCCCCTGGAAAATACCAGGGCAGTATAACTACCCCACAAGTGACCCCATTTTGGAAAGAAGACACCCCAAGGTATTCCGTGAGGGGCATGGCGAGTTCCTAGAATTTTTTATTTTTTGTCACAAGTTAGTGGAAAATGATGATTTTTTTTTTTTTTTTTTTTCATACAAAGTCTCATATTCCACTAACTTGTGACAAAAAATAAAAACTTCCATGAACTCACTATGCCCATCAGCGAATACCTTGGGGTGTCTTCTTTCCAAAATGGGGTCACTTGTGGGGTAGTTATACTGCCCTGGCATTCTAGGGGCCCAAATGTGTGGTAAGGAGTTTGAAATCAAATTCTGTAAAAAATGACCAGTGAAATCCGAAATATGCTCTTTGGAATATGGGCCCCTTTGCCCACCTAGGCTGCAAAAAAGTGTCACACATCTGGTATCTCCGTACTCAGGAGAAGTTGGGGAATGTGTTTTGGGGTGTCATTTTACATATACCCATGCTGGGTGAGAGAAATATCTTGGCAAAAGACAACTTTTCCCATTTTTTTATACAAAGTTGGCATTTGACCAAGATATTTCTCTCACCCAGCATGGGTATATGTAAAATGACACCCCAAAACACATTCCTCAACTTCTCCTGAATACGGAGATACCAGATGTGTGACACTTTTTTGCAGCCTAGGTGGGCAAAGGGGCCCATATTCCAAAGAGCACCTTTCGGATTTCACTGGTCAGTTTTTACAGAATTTGATTTCAAACTCCTTACCACACATTTGGGCCCCTAGAATGCCAGGGCAGTATAACTACCCCACAAGTGACCCCATTTTGGAAAGAAGAGACCCCAAGGTATTTGCTGATGGGCATAGTGAGTTCATGGAAGTTTTTATTTTTTGTCACAAGTTATGAGTTATGGAATATGAGACTTTGAATGAAAAAAAAAAAAATCATCATTTTCCACTAACTTGTGACAAAAAATAAAAAATTCTAGGAACTCGCCATGCCCCTCACAGAATACCTTGGGGTGTCTTCTTTCCAAAATGGGGTCACTTGTGGGGTAGTTATACTGCCCTGGCATTTTCCAGGGGCCCTAATGTGTGGTAAGTAGGTAAATGACCTGTGAAATCCTAAAGGTGCTCTTTGGAATATGGGCCCCTTTGCCCACCTAGGCTGCAAAAAAGTGTCACACATGTGGTATCGCCGTATTCAGGAGAAGTTGGGGAATGTATTTTGGGGTGTCATTTTACATATACCCATGCTGGGTGAGATAAATATCTTGGTCAAATGCCAACTTTGTATAAAAAAATGGGAAAAGTTGTCTTTTGCCAAGATATTTCTCTCACCCAGCATGGGTATATGTAAAATGACACCCCAAAACACATTCCCTAACTTCTCCTGAGTACGGAGATACCAGATGTGTGACACTTTTTTGCAGCCTAGGTGGGCAAAGGGGCCCATATTCCAAAGAGCACCTTTCGGATTTCACAGGTCATTTTTTACAGAATTTGATTTCAAACTCCTTACCACACATTTGGGCCCCTAGAATGCCAGGGCAGTATAACTACCCCACAAGTGACCCCATTTTGTAAAGAAGACACCCCAAGGTATTTCGTGATGGGCATAGTGAGTTCATAGAACTTTTTATTTTTTGTCACAAGTTAGTGGAATATGAGACTTTGTATGAAAAAAAAAAAAAAATCATCATTTTCCGCTAACTTGTGACAAAAAATAAAAAGTTCTATGAACTCACTATGCCCATCAGCGAATACCTTAGGGTGTGTACTTTCCGAAATGGGGTCATTTGTGGGGTGTTTGTACTGTCTGGGCATTGTAGAACCTCAGGAAACATGACAGGTGCTCAGAAAGTCAGAGCTGCTTCAAAAAGCGGAAATTCACATTTTTGTACCATAGTTTGTAAGCGCTATAACTTTTACCCAAACCATTTTTTTTTACCCAAACATTTTTTTTTTATCAAAGACATGTAGAACAATAAATTTAGAGCAAAATTTATATATGGATCTCGTTTTTTTTGCAAAATTTTACAACTGAAAGTGAAAAATGTCATTTTTTTGCAAAAAAATCGTTAAATTTCGATTAATAACAAAAAAAGTAAAAATGTCAGCAGCAATGAAATACCACCAAATGAAAGCTCTATTAGTGAGAAGAAAAGGAGGTAAAATTCATTTGGGTGGTAAGTTGCATGACCGAGCAATAAATGGTGAAAGTAGTGTAGGTCAGAAGTGTAAAAAGTGGCCTGGTCTTTCAGGGTGTTTAAGCACTGGGGGCCGAGGTGGTTAAAGAAAGTGACCCAGCATTGTGCTAAGAGAATCAGTCACTTATTTATGTTTCCCTTAGTTAGGACACCATAAAACTGGTGACAGGTTCCCTTTAACCCCATTTCCTATTGATAGAGTCACCCTGCGATATGCATTGCTGCACTTTAGTGTAGAAGCCCTTAAAAGCTGAAATGTACAGAGCACTTAGTACACACATAGCATTTGTTGGAACCAACATAAAAAGAAAACTGAACACATTAACCACCTCAGCCCCCAGTGCTTAAACACCCTGAAAGACCAGGCCACTTTTTACACTTCTGACCTACACTACTTTCACCGTTTATTGCTCGGTCATGCAACTTACCACCCAAATGAATTTTACCTCCTTTTCTTCTCACTAATAGAGCTTTCATTTGGTGGTATTTCATTGCTGCTGACATTTTTACTTTTTTTGTTATTAATCGAAATTTAACGATTTTTTTGCAAAAAAATGACATTTTTCACTTTCAGTAGTAAAATTTTGCAAAAAAAACGACATCCATATAGAAATTTTGCTCTAAATTTATAGTTCTACATGTCTTTGATAAAAAAAAAATGTTTGGGTAAAAAAAAAATGGTTTGGGTAAAAGTTATAGCGTTTACAAACTATGGTACAAAAATGTGAATTTCCGCTTTTTGAAGCAGCTCTGACTTTCTGAGCACCTGTCATGTTTCCTGAGGTTCTACAATGCCCAGACAGTACAAACACCCCACAAATGACCCCATTTCTGAAAGTACACACCCTAAGGTATTCGCTGATGGGCATAGTGAGTTCATAGAACTTTTTATTTTTTGTCACAAGTTAGCGGAAAATTATGATTTTTTTTTTTTTTTTTTTTTTTCTTACAAAGTCTCATATTCCACTAACTTGTGACAAAAAATAAAAAGTTTTATGAACTCACTATGCCCATCAGCGAATACCTTGGGGTCTCTTCTTTCCAAAATGGGGTCACTTGTGGGGTAGTTATACTGCCCTGGCATTCTAGGGGCCCAAATGTGTGGTAAGGAGTTTGAAATCAAATTCTGTAAAAAATGACCTGTGAAATCCGAAAGGTGCTCTTTGGAATATGGGCCCCTTTGCCCACCTAGGCTGCAAAAAAGTGTCACACATCTGGTATCTCCGTACTCAGGAGAAGGTGGGGAATGTGTTTTGGGGTGTCATTTTATATATACCCATGCTGGGTGAGAGAAATATCTTGGCAAAAGACAACTTTTCCCATTTTTTTATACAAAGTTGTCATTTGACCAAGATATTTATCTCACCCAGCATGGGTATATGTAAAAAGACACCCCAAAACACATTCCTCAACTTCTCCTGAGTACGGGGATACCAGATGTGTGACACTTTTTTGCAGCCTAGGTGGGCAAAGGGGCCCATATTCCAAAGAGCACCTTTCGGATTTCACTCCTCATTTTTTCCTGAATTTGATTTCAAACTCCTTACCACACATTTGGGCCCCTAGAATACCAGGGCAGTATAACTACCCCACAAGTGACCCCATTTTGGAAAGAAGACACCCCAAGGTATTCCGTGAGGGGCATGGCGAGTTCCTAGAATTTTTTATTTTTTGTCACAAGTTAGTGGAAAATGATGATTTGTTTTTTAATTTTTTTTTTCATACAAAGTCTCATATTCCACAAACTTGTGACAAAAAATAAAAACTTCCATGAACTCACTATGCCCATCAGCGAATACCTTGGGGTCTCTTCTTTCCAAAATGGGGTCACTTGTGGGGTAGTTATACTGCCCTGGCATTCTAGGGGCCCAAATGTATGGTAAGTAGGTAAATGACCTGTGAAATCCGAAAGGTGCTCTTTGGAATGTGGGCCCCTTTGCCCACCTAGGCTGCAAAAAAGTGTCACACATCTGGTATCTCTGTATTCAGGAGAAGTTGAGGAATGTGTTTTGGGGTGTCTTTTTACATATACCCATGCTGGGTGAGATAAATATCTTGGTCAAATGCCAACTTTGTATAAAAAAAATGGGAAAAGTTGTCTTTTGCCAAGATATTTCTCTCACCCAGCATGGGTATATGTAAAATGACACCCCAAAACACATTCCCCAACTTCTCCCGATTACGGAGATACCAGATGTGTGACACTTTTTTGCAGCCTAGGTGGGCAAAGGGGCCCATATTCAAAAGAGCACCTTTCGGATTTCACAGGTCATTTTTTACAGAATTTGATTTCAAACTCCTTACCACACATTTGGGCCCCTAGAATGCCAGGGCAGTATAACTACCCCACAAGTGACCCCATTTTGGAAAGAAGAGACCCCAAGGTATTCGCTGATGGGCATAGTGAGTTCATGGAACTTTTTATTTTTTGTCACAAGTTAGTGGAATATGAGACTTTGTATGAAAAAAAAAATAAAAAAAAAAATAAGCATTTTCCACTAACTTGTGACAAAAAATAAAAAATTCTAGGAACTCGCCATGCCCCTCACGGAATACCTTGGGGTGTCTTCTTTCCAAAATGGGGTCACTTGTGGGGTAGTTATACTGCCCTGGCATTTTCCAGGGGCCCTAATGTGTGGTAAGTAGGTAAATGACCTGTGAAATCCTAAAGGTGCTCTTTGGAATATGGGCCCCTTTGCCCACCTAGGCTGCAAAAAAGTGTCACACATGTGGTATCGCCGTATTCAGGAGAAGTTGGGGAATGTGTTTTGGGGTGTCATTTTACATATACCCATGCTGGGTGAGAGAAATATCTTGGCAAAAGACAACTTTTCCCATTTTTTTATACAAAGTTGGCATTTGACCAAGATATTTCTCTCACCCAGCATGGGTATATGTAAAATGACACCCCAAAACACATTCCCCAACTTCTCCTGAGTACGGCGATACCAGATGTGTGACACTTTTTTGCAGCCTAGATGCGCAAAGGTGCCCAAATTCCTTTTAGGAGGGCATTTTTAGACATTTGGATACCAGACTTCTTCTCACGCTTTGGGGCCCCTAGAATGCCAGAGCAGTATAAATACCCCACATGTGACCCCATTTTGGAAAGAAGACACCCCAAGGTATTCAATGAGGGGCATGGCGAGTTCATAGAAATTTTTTTTTTTTGGCACAAGTTAGCGGAAATTGATATTTTTAATTTTTTTCTCACAAAGTCTCCCGTTCCGCTAACTTGGGACAAAAAATTCAATCTTTCATGGACTCAATATGCCCCTCACGGAATACCTGGGGGTGTCTTCTTTCCGAAATGGGGTCACATGTGGGGTATTTATACTGCCCTGGCATTCTAGGGGCCCTAAAGCGTGAGAAGAAGTCTGAAATATAAATGTCTAAAAAATTTTACGCATTTGGATTCCGTGAGGGGTATGGTGAGTTCATGTGAGATTTTATTTTTTGACACAAGTTAGTGGAATATGAGACTTTGTAAGAAAAAAAAAAAAAAATTCTGCTAACTTGGGCCAAAAAAATATCTGAATGGAGCCTTACAGAGGGGGGGATCAATGACAGGGGGGTGATCAATGACAGGGGGGGTGATCAATGACAGGGGGGTTGATCAATGACAGGGGGGTTGATCAATGACAGGGGGGTGATCAGGGAGTCTATATGGGGTGATCACCACAGTCATTGATCATGCCCCTGTAAGGCTTCATTCAGACGTCCGGATGCGTTTTGCGGATCCGATCCATCTATCAGTGCATCCGTAAAAATCATGCGGACATCTGAATGGAGCTTTACAGGGGGGTAATCAATGACAGGGGGGTGATCAGGGAGTCTATATGGGGTGATCACCACAGTCATTGATCATGCCCCTGTAAGGCTTCATTCAGACGTCCGGATGCGTTTTGCGGATCGGATCCATCTATCAGTGCATCCGTAAAAATCATGCGGACATCTGAATGGAGCTTTACAGGGGGGTGATCAATGACAGGGGGGTGATCAGGGAGTCTATATGGGGTGATCACCACAGTCATTGATCATGCCCCTGTAAGGCTTCATTCAGACGTCCGGATGCGTTTTGCGGATCGGATCCATCTATCAGTGCATCCGTAAAAATCATGCGGACATCTGAATGGAGCTTTACAGGGGGGTGATCAATGACAGGGGGGTGATCAGGGAGTCTATATGGGGTGATCACCACAGTCATTGATCATGCCCCTGTAAGGCTTCATTCAGACGTCCGGATGCGTTTTGCGGATCGGATCCATCTATCAGTGCATCCGTAAAAATCATGCGGACATCTGAATGGAGCTTTACAGGGGGGTGATCAGGGAGTCTATATGGGGTGATCACCACAGTCATTGATCATGCCCCTGTAAGGCTTCATTCAGACGTCCGGATGCGTTTTGAGGATCGGATCCATCTATCAGTGCATCCGTAAAAATCATGCGGACATCTGAATGGAGCTTTACAGGGGGGTGATCAGGGAGTCTATATGGGGTGATCACCACAGTCATTGATCATGCCCCTGTAAGGCTTCATTCAGACGTCCGGATGCGTTTTGCGGATCGGATCCATCTATCAGTGCATCCGTAAAAATCATGCGGACATCTGAATGGAGCTTTACAGGGGGGTGATCAGGGAGTCTATATGGGGTGATCACCACAGTCATTGATCATGCCCCTGTAAGGCTTCATTCAGACGTCCGGATGCGTTTTGAGGATCGGATCCATCTATCAGTGCATCCGTAAAAATCATGCGGACATCTGAATGGAGCTTTACAGGGGGGTGATCAGGGAGTCTATATGGGGTGATCACCACAGTCATTGATCATGCCCCTGTAAGGCTTCATTCAGACGTCCGGATGCGTTTTGAGGATCGGATCCATCTATCAGTGCATCCGTAAAAATCATGCGGACGTCTGAATGGAGCTTTACAGGGGGTTGATCAATGACAGGGGTGTAATCAATGACAGGGGGGGTGATCAGGGAGTCTATATGGGGTGATAACCACAGTCATTGATCACGCCCCTGTAAGGCTTCATTCAGACGTCCGGATGCGTTTTGCGGATCTGATCCATCTATCAGTGGATCCGTAAAAATCATGCGGACATCTGAATGGAGCTTTACAGGGGGGTAATCAATGACAGGGGGGTGATCAATGACAGGGGGGTGATCAGGGAGTCTATATGGGGTGATCAGGGGTGATCAGGGGCTAATAAGGGGTTAATAAGTGACGGGGGGGGGGTGTAGTGTAGTGTAGTGGTGCTTGGTGGGACTTTACTGAGCTACCTGTGTCCTCTGGTGGTCGATCCAAACAAAGGGGACCACCAGAGGACCAGGTAGCAGGTATATTAGACGCTGTTATCAAAACAGCGTCTAATATACCTGTTAGGGGTTAAAAAAAACACATCTCCAGCCTGCCAGCGAACGATCGCCGCTGGCAGGCTGGAGATCAACTCTCTTACCTTCCGTTCCTGTGAGCGCGCGCGCCTGTGTGCGCGCGTTCACAGGAAATCTCGCCCATCGCGAGATGACGCATATATGCGTGACTCTGCGCAGGGCTGCCACCTCCGGAACGCGATCCTGCGTTAGGCGGTCCGGAGGTGGTTAAAAAGGAAAATTAAAGCTAAACACAATAAGGTCATCATGGCGTAACAAGCCTGACCAAATAATTAACGGTCAAAGGACCAAAGGAAATCCGATTGGGACAGAGAATAAGAGCTTCCTGCTACGGACCAACACTAATGATTGCAGTCAAAGTTTCCCCCCTCCCGGAAAACAACGTGACAGGGCATCCGCCTTCACATTCTTAACCCCAGGGTGGAACGTGACAACAAAATCAAACCTTGAAAAGAACAAAGACCATCTGGCCTGTCTCAGGTTCAGACGCTTGGCTGACTCCAAGTAGGCCAGATTCTTATGGTCGGTAAACACGGTAATAGGGTGTCTGGCTCCCTCTAGCCAATGGCGCCATTCTTTAAAAGCTAACTTGATGGCCAACAACTCTCTATCTCCCACATCGTAATTTCTCTCTGCGGAGGAGAGTTTCTTCGAGAAAAAGCCACACGGTCGCCATTTGGCAGGAGAGGAATAATTCAAAATGAACTTCCTGTAATAATTGGCAAAACCCAAAAAGCGCATCAGCGCCTTCTGATTCTCAGGAAGCTCCCAATCAAGCACAGCGCGGACCTTCTCAGGGTCCATGCAAAAACCAGAAGCGGAGAGAAGAAAACCCAGAAATTGAATTTCTGGAACCGCAAACACACATTTTTCCAGTTTAGCGTACAATTTATTCTCACGCAGAATGAGCAAGACCTGACGTAGGTGGTCCCTATGAGTTTTGAAATCAGGAGAAAAAATCTAAATGTCATCTAGATACACTAGTATAAATTTCCCCATTAAATGATAAAAAATGCTGTTCACAAAATGTTGGAAGACGGCTGGAGCATTCATCAAACCAAAAGGCATAACCAAATTCTCAAAATGGCCCTCAGGAGTATTGAAGGCCGTCTTCCATTCGTCCCCTTCTCTGACCCTGACCAGGTTGTATGCCCCTCTTAAATCCAACTTGGAAAAAACTTTAGCCCCAACAATCTGGTTAAACAGGTCCGGAATCAGAGGAAGCGGATAAGGGTCACGAAATGTGATACTGTTCAGCTCCCTGAAATCCAGACATGGTCTTAAAGAACCATCTTTTTTCTTAACAAAAAAAACCCAGCGGCAACAGGTGACTTCGAGGGTCGTATGTGTTCCTTTCTCAAGCTCTCAGAGATATAAGTCCGCATAGCGACCCATTCAGGTTGGGAGAGATTGTATAAACGAGATTTAGGCAGCTTGGCGCCTGGGATGAGATTAATAGGGCAATCGTACTCCCGGTGAGGGGGCAGCTCCTGAACACCACTCTCAGAAAACACATCCGAAAATTCAGAGAGAAAAGATGGTACAGTCTTAGTAGAAACCTCTGAAAGAGACGTCGAGAGGCAATTCTCTCTGCAAAAGTCACTCCAACCATTTATTTGCCTTGCTTGCCAATCAATGGTGGGGTTATGTTTAGTGAGCCAGGGTAGCCCGAACACTAGAGGAGTAGGCAATCCACGTGGGACGAAACATGACACATCCTCAACATGAGCATCACCCACAGTCAAACGGATATTGTGAACTATGCCCTTTAACGATTTTTGAGAAAGTGGAGCGGAATCAATAGCAAAACAGGTATGTCCTTTCCCAAAGTGCATACCTGGAAACCATGTGTTATTGCAAATTGATTATCAATGAGATTGACAGCTGCTCCACTATCAACAAAAATCTCACAAACAATGATCTTGCTCTCTAGCGCCACCCTGGCAGGTAGAACAAAACGGGAACTACAAGCAAATGGAAAAACTTCAATTTCCGCATCAACCTTGCCAATAGTAACAGATGGAAGGTTTTTAGAGGACTTTTTTCTTTTTGTTTCTTTATTACCCTCAAAAAACTCCCTGAATCTTCTAGAGGGGCAAACATTTGCCAAATGATTTATACCTCCACAACAGAAACAAACCCTCCTCTGAGAGCTGAATCCTCTGTTGTTAGAGGCAAGCAAACCCAGCTGCATGGGCTCCTGCTCAGAGGGGACTGGGAGAGACTGAGACCCCTGCGCAACGAATGAGACCGCCCCACTGTCCCTGGACTGAGTATGACAGGAAGGAGTGATCTCTCCTCTCTCTCTAAGACGCCTGTCAATACAAACAGCCCGAGACATGGCAGACTCCAAGGAGGTAGGTCTCTCACGACAGGCAAATGCATCTTTCAATCGCTCTGAAAGACCATGGCAAAATTGACTTCGGAGTGCAGCATCATTCCAACCAGTATCAGCTGCCCATCTCCGAAATTCTGAACAGTATATCTCTGCGGACTGTTTACCCTGGCATAAAAGACGCAGTTTAGATTCAGCCAGAGCAATATGATCCGGATCATCATATATCTGACCCAGGGCTACAAAAAATTCATCCACTGATCGGAGGGGCCGTGCCCCCACCGGCAGCGAAAAGGCCCAAGACTGAGCGTTATCCCTGAGCAGTGAGATAATGATCCCCACCCTCTGCTCCTCATCACCAGAGGAATGGGGAAGTAGGCGAAAATTGAGTTTGCAAGCTTCTCTAAAAAGAACAAAATTCTCACTACCCCCAGAGAAGCTATCCGGAAGCGAGATCTTAGGCTCAGAACAAACTCCATAAACGCAAGCCGAACTGGTCACCTGAAACTGAGATACAGT
The DNA here is from genome assembly GCF_905171765.1 of Bufo bufo. Classification (NCBI taxonomy): domain Eukaryota; kingdom Metazoa; phylum Chordata; class Amphibia; order Anura; family Bufonidae; genus Bufo; species Bufo bufo. The sequence goes on from NC_053394.1 coordinate 54,986,482, forward strand.
TTTACGGAGCTCTGCTACCTCCAGTGAAAGACCCCGCATGCGGTCCGTCAAGGCTGAAACCGTATCCATGCTTAAAACGGTTTTGGCGGTTTATAATGTCACGGATGGTGTTGCAGAAAACAAGAAGTAAAAAATAAAGATCCGACTGACTTGATCCCAAACTAAGGAAAAAATGGGTGAGCCCTATAAAAGCCCTAGAGCTCTCCCTGACTGCTCAGCCCATGCAAAGATCTTTATGATAGAAAATTGCATGTCCACGTACCTAGACTGAGTGACACCTGAAAACCCTATAATAGTGAGGGGACACGACCACCGACTCCCTGCACTTAATACGGAGGGAGTCAGGGTCACCTAGAATCAAGCCAACTGGAAAATACAAATACAGAAATAGACTTATCTGAGGAACCAGCAGTAGTAGCATCTAGCAGTGAACACAATCCAGGGAGTAGTATAAACCGCAAAGTGAGGCAGTATGGGAGGGGATATAAAGGGAGGCAATCACTGCTAATAGATGACAGCTGGGAGAGGGAGAAGAGATGTCAAAGCGAAACCAAAACAAAAGAACATCATGCAGGAGGTACTGAAGAACGTCTGTCAGAACTTCTCAGAGATCTGGTGGTGACACTGCACTTTTCCTTAGAATCCTGTCTGTCTTTCTCCAAGGCCCGTATGCCCTATTGCTGGCTTTATTCTTGGGTAGGGAAAACTTCCTCTGGTATGTCTCCTTGCTGTGGAATATATCCTTCTGCCCTTCAGCTCTCTGTTTAGCTGGAAACAACTTGGCTCTGCACTGTAGTTTCCTAGAAACTTAATTTCTCAGGAGGTAAACTCTTCTCCTGGTACAACTTCTGAGCTTCTTTTGCTCAGGAAGCTCAGGCAGGCTAGACTGTACTCACTAACCTCCTGGAATACACTGAATTAACTCCTTCCTGTCTGGGCCTAACTATATATACTAGGGGGTTCCCTAGCTACCTCTACAGCTTGGGAGGAGAAATTACACCCCTAACAGACCTGGTACACAGGAATTAACATGGCATTACAATACAATACAAAACACCATTCTCCCACAGGAGGTGGGAGCAACATAACCCTTAGTAGTGCCCACCTTTACGTAGTGGGACAATACAATATTGTGAAAGAAATAAGGATAGGAATAACACATTAGGATGACACCATAAGAGCAGAGGCAACATGGCTGATCTCATAGATGCCTATTGTCAACCCATAATGTATTAAAGGGGTTATCTAATACTATAAACTGCCGGGCCCCTCACAGGGAATATACTCACCCCACTCCCCGCGCCGCTCCTAGTCTTCGCACCACCGCTGCTGCTTTTCCCCATGCGCCAATGAAAACATCCAGTGTCGGGGGGAAGCAGCCAATGGCAGGCGGGGACGGAGACGAGCCTCCCTAGCATCGCGGGTGATGCTAGGGAGGCTCGTCACCATCCCAATCTGCCATTGGCTGCTCCCCCCGACACTGGATGTTTTCATCGGCGCACAGGGAGAAGCAGCAGCGGTGGTGCGGGGACCAGGCGCGGCGCAGGGAACGGGGAGACAGGTAAGTAAAGTTGGAACTAGAAGTTTACATACACTATATAAAAAGACACATATGCATGTTTTTCTTAATATCTGACATGAAATCACAATAAACCTTCCTGTTTTTGGTCAATTAGGATTACCATAATTATTATTATTTGCCAAATGCCAGAATAATGAGAGAGAGAATGTTTTAAGGCATTTTTATTACTTTCTGCAAAGTCAAAAGTTTACATACAGTACACTAAGATTACTATGCCTTTAAACAATTCTGGACTGCCCATATGATGATGTCATGTGTTTGGAAGCTTCTGTTGGCAACATATGAGTTAATTAGAGACACACCTGTGGATGTATTTAAATGTACACATGAAACACACTGTTTCTTTGTGTAGCATCATGGGAAAGTCTAAAGAAATCAGCCAAGATATCAGGAAGAGAATTGTGGACTTGCACAAGTCTGGCTCAACCTTAGGTGCAATTTCAAGATACCTGAAGATGCCTCGTTCATCTGTATAAACAATTATACGCAAGTACAAACAAGATGGGAATGTCCAGCCATCATACCGCTCAGGAAGGAGACGGGTTCTGTGTCCCAGAGATGAACGCGCTTTGGTCCGACATGTGCATATCAACCCAAGAACAAAAGCAAAAGACCTTGTGAAGACGATGGCGGAAGCTGCTAAGATTGTGTCCATACCCACAGTATCAACATGGGCTGAAAGGCCACTCTGCCAGGAAGAAGCCATTACTCCAAATGAAACATAAAAAAGCCAGATTAATGTTTGCAAATGCACACAGAAACAAAGACCTACATTTTTGGAGACATGTCCTGTGGTCTGACGAAACAAAAATTGAACTTTTTGGCCATAATGACTGTGATAATGGTGGTGTATTAATATAGTAAACAATAGCACAGCGCCATGGTGTTTCGCACACACACAGCCATCTAAATTCAGCTGCATTTCAGGAACAGGGATGTGCACTTGCCCCTTGGGAGTTTTAATCTGTTTCTAATCTGCTAATTTTCTGTTAGAAATAACTGAGATTGCTCCAGACCGGCAGCCATTTCAGTAAGAGTTTGGTTACCTAGGCAACCTGTCAGAGTCTGTGTGAGCTGGAGGCAGGCAGCCATTTTTGGTGTTCAGTCTAGAGAGCAGTAGTAACATCTCTGACAGGACACCAAATGTGTGCAGGACTCTAGACATAACCTAAGAGCCTAGATAATACTCATTTACTGTATGAAAGGTATTTTTTCAATGTTGAACCCCTTTTGTTTACATTTCATGCCCTATTTCTTGTCTACCATTTTTTCTGTAAATCTTTGAAAACGCATCTTGTTGTGACTGACTTTGTTCCATTAAAAATAACTATTTCTTTTTAATTGTCTGTTTCCTTTCGCTCTGAAATATTAACAGCTTGAGAATCCAACTTCCTTCAGGAGAGAATTGGTATATTCTAGTGTTAAGGTTAAGATTTCATTGTATGACGATTGTATATGTATGAGGACTGTCCAATCAGATGTGGGTCATCTGAGAGAAGATTATTGTGTCCAGGAAAGTGACAAATACATGGGCGTCCGCAGAAATTTTTCCGGGGGGGGGGGGGCATAATTTTATTGACATCCATGCTCTGCTTGTTTCTGATAATGTAATGAAGGGGAGAAGCATATTCATTATCACAAAGTATAATAACGCATGAGCGGTGCGGTGGCGGATCCAGAGCCTGGTCACAGGAGGGGCACTTCCAGATTATTTTCTGTCCGCCGCCACAAAACAATGGTGCTTATAGAACAGACTACACAGTGTAGCGGTATACTGTATATTGTGTGGTACAGTGTAGAGGTATACTGTATATTGTGTGGTACAGTGTAGAGGTATACTGTATATTGTGTGGTACAGTGTAGAGGTATACTGTATATTGTGTGGTACAGTGTAGAGGTATACTGTATATTGTGTGGCACAGTGTAGAGGTATACTGTATATTGTGTGGCACAGTGTAGAGGTATACTGTATATTGTGTGGTACAGTGTAGAGGTATACTGTATATTGTGTGGTACAGTGTAGCGGTATACTGTATATTGTGTGGTACAGTGTAGAGGTATACTGTATATTGTGTGGTACAGTGTAGAGGTATACTGTATATTGTGTGGCACAGTGTAGAGGTATACTGTATATTGTGTGGTACAGTGTAGAGGTATACTGTATATTGTGTGGTACAGTGTAGAGGTATACTGTATATTGTGTGGTACAGTGTAGAGGTATACTGTATTGTGTGACACAGTGTAGAGGTATACTGTATATTGTGTGGTACAGTGTAGAGGTATACTGTATATTGTGTGGTACAGTGTAGAGGTATACTGTATATTGTGTGGTACAGTGTAGAGGTATACTGTATATTGTGTGGTACAGTGTAGAGGTATACTGTATTGTGTGGCACAGTGTAGAGGTATACTGTATATTGTGTGGTACAGTGTAGAGGTATACTGTATTGTGTGGCACAGTGTAGAGGTATACTGTATATTGTGTGGTACAGTGTAGGCTATATGTGTATAACATAAACATATTTCATATGAAAACTTACAATTACTGGCTTGGCCCTTGGGGTTTCCGGACACCACTTGACCACTTTGGCTGGGGGCTCGGCGGAGCTGATGTGTTTTATCCTAATGAGAAAGATTTCATAATAAGGATTTGGAGAAGGGGCAGAGGGATAGCAGAGCAGGGTGAGGCTGGTGCTGCTACTAGGGGGTCATACCATGGGGGAGTAATAAAGCCCACCATAATACCCCCCCCCAGTAGAAATAATTCTCCTTATAATGTGAAAATACCCCCTTGTAATGCCCCCAGTTGAGCTAAATTCCCCATAGTGCCCCCATAATGTGCCAGTATAAAATACCCCTATATAGTGCCCCCAGTAAATGCCTCCATAGTGCTCCTCTCCCAGCTTCATCCTAGTGCCCCCCATAATGTACCAGTATAAAATGCCCCAGTAGATGCCCTCAGTGTCCCCCATAATTTGCAAGTATAAAATACCCCTTCTTAGTGCCCCCCGTAGATGACCCCATAGTACTCCCCTTTCCTCATAGTACGCACCATAATGTGTTCCAGTATAAAATTCTACTGTACAGAGCCCCCCATATAAAACACCCCTTCTTTGTGGCCTCAGTAGATGCCCCTATAGTGCCCCCAATAATGTGCCAGTAATAACTGCCCCCCCTTATGTGCCAGTAATAACAGCCCCCCATCATGTGCCAGTAATAGCCCCCCCATCATGTGCCAGTAATAAAAGCCCCCCCATCATGTGCCAGTAATAACAGCCCCCCATCATGTGCCAGTAATAGCCCCCCATCATGTGCCAGTAATGACAGCCCCCATTATGTGCCAGTAATGACAGCCCCTCATTATGTGCCAGTAATGACAGCCCCCATTATGTGCCAGTAATGACAGCCCCCCATTATGTGCCAGTAATGACAGCCCCCCATTATGTGCCAGTAATGACAGCCCCCCATTGTGTGCCAGTAATGACAGCCCCCCTTTTATGTGCCAGTAATGACAGCCCCCCATTATGTGCCAGTAGCCAGAGACCCCCATTATGTGCCAGTAGCCAGAGACCCCCATTTTGTGCCAGCCAGTAGCCAGAGACCCCCATTATGTGCCAGTAGCCAGAGACCCCCATTATGTGCCAGTAGCCAGAGACCCCATTATGTGCCAGTAGCCAGAGACCCCCATTATGTGTCAGTAGCCAGAGACCCCTATTATGTGCCAGTAGCCAGAGACCCCCATTATGTGCCAGTAGCCAGAGCCCCCCATTATGTGCCAGTAGCCAGAGACCCCCATTATTTGCCAGTAGCCACCAGTATTGTACACAAAAAAAAAAAAACACTTATACTTACCTCCTTGGCAGCGATGCGATTCAGGCCTCTTCCGGCCTGTGTCCCGTGCTGTACGGCTCAGGCGGCGCGATGACGTCATCGCGCCGCCTGCGCCGGCCTCTGATAGGCTGCCGGCCTAGTGCCTGCAGCCTATCAGAGGAAGGGAAAGGGACACGCCTCTCCCTCCCCTGCCTCAGCACAGTCATCTGTATCGCTGTCCTGAGGACGGCGATACAGATGACTATGGAGATGAACGTTCATCTCCCTGTGCCCCGTCGCCCCCCCCCCCTGCGGACGCCCATGGACAAATAGGTCTTTTGGTATAGCACCCAAGTGTTACAGTGCAATAGGTCATAGGCGATCGATAAGATATCGATCGGCAGGGAGCAAGTTGATGCTTAATTGATGGTAGATTGGCAATTACAGTATCAAAATCCCTGATCCTCAGGTTTAGCGTGGTTCTCTTTACAAACCTGGTGGCAGCAAATATAGGGTGTGGGGAGTTAATGCTTTGATTGATTCTCGGCACCCATATATTGTCACAGCCATGTTACGTGGACAGGCTCTTTCTGGCAGGCACCTGTATTACCAGTAGCAACTGGAGGTGGTTGCGCTGGGCTTAGCTTGACTGTGGGCGTGGTTCGTGACAATGACCATTGTTACGTTTGGAGGAAAAAGGGAGAAGCTTGGAAGCCTAAGAACACCATCCCAACTGGGAAGCATCATGTTGTGGGGTTGTTTTGCTGCAGGAGCGACTAGTGCACTTCACAAAATAGATGGACACATGAGGAAAGAAGATTATGTGGAAATACTGAAGCAACATCTCAAGACATCAGCCAGGAAGTTAAAGCTTGAGCGAAAACGGGTCTTGCAAATGGACAATGACCCGAGGCATACTGCCAAACTGGTTACAAAGTGGCTTAAGGATAACAAAGTCGATGTTTTGGAGTAGCCATCACAAAGCCCTGAACTCAATTCTATTGAAAATGTATGGGCAAAGCTGAAAAGGCAGGTGTGAGCAAGCGACCAACAAACATGGCTCAGTTACACCAGTTTTGTCAGGAGGAATGGGCCCAAACTCCGACTATTGTGAGAAGCTTGTGGAAGGATATCCAAAACGTTTGACCCAAGTCATACAGTTTTAAGGGTAATGGTACCAAATATTAATGAAATGTATGTAAACATTTTCTCTCTCTCATTATTCTGGCATTTGGCAAATAATAATAATTATGGTAATCCTAATTGACCAAAAACAGGAAAGGTTTATTCTGATTTCATGTTAAATATTGAGGAAAACATGGATATGTGTCTTTTAATATAGTGTATGTAAACTTCTGGTTTCCCTTTGAGGGGCCTGGCGTATTCGGGGGGGGGGGGGGGAGGGGGGGCAGTTTATAGTATTGGATAACCCCTTTAACCATTAATCATAGGCCAGGCTAAAGAAAGTCCTGTATCTTTATCGGCTACTACATAATGAGCCAAGTGAACAATATTCCATATAAATGAGTGAATATCTCAGCAATGACATTCTGGGTGTCAAATAATACTGTTACTGGAAAACATAAATCCCAACATCTCAACATTTATCTAATGTCATATTTACAATTTAAAGGGGTTATCCCATGACTAATGTAAAAAATTAAAATCAGACATCATATAGTACATGACAACCTCTTTCTAACAAAACTAGAACCAGCCCTGTACCTCACATGGATCCAGAGATATCCCCATTTATTGCTCTGCTAGATTTATAGCAAGCTGACAGCTCAAAGGGAGTGCCTATTCTGCTGCAGCTAAGAGGGCGTGTCCATGCTCTCCCTATCACAGATCAGGGGGCGGGTCTATGCTCTCCCTATCACAGCTCAGGAGGTGTGTCCATGCTCTCCCTATCACAGCTCACGAGGTGTGTCCATGCTCTCCCTATCACAGCTCAGGAGGTGTGTCCATGCTCTCCCTATCACAGCTCAGGGGGCGTGTCCATGCTCTCCCTATCACAGCTCAGGAGGTGTGTCCATGCTCTCCCTATTACAGCTCAGGAGGCAGTTGAAGGATGAAACTGAGCATGTGCGACCATCTCAGTGAGCAGGTCAAAGAATTAAGGAAAAAACAAACAGCAGGTGGCGCTATAGAGATACATTTTATTGAATAACTAAGTGGCTATCCAAAATGTTTAATTCTATGCAATAACAAAAGTATTCAGATCCAGGTGCTGGTTTGAAAATTGTAGAATATTTTTTGTGGGACAACCCCTTTAAATAAAGCTTTACAAAAATATTGTTCTTACTGTGTTTTATCGTAGTAAAGAATATTGATGTAGGCAGATTAAAAGGAGTTATCCCAATACATTTTAAGCTTTTTTACTCACTTACAGTATCTGCTTATCTGGAGGACTTTTTTCCCTTTCTGTGGGAGGACAGCAGCTCATGAATCTGTATCTCTCAGGGAGCATTGCAATTAACTCTCGTTAACCCCTTCATCCCCTGCAATGAAAATAGTTACTCACATATAACCCCAGAGATACAGATGGTAGGTAATGCCCCCACAATTTCCTTCTCCACTACAGAGATATAACTATATATTTCTATGAATTTGGAAGTAGGAATGAATGAATTAATTAATTAATTGTGTCTCCCCTGCTTCACTATGAGCACTGAGGGGATGGGAGGGGGGCAAGGAAGCTACTGAGCATGTCAGCCCACCTCTGAATGCAGGAGAAGGTGGACCAGAAGGACAAACAGCAGGGGGCTCTATCAAAGAGGAAAATGTAATTTACCATTTATTGCATAATAATACTTTTTGCGGGATAATCTCTTTAAGGAAATGAAGATGTTCTGTGTGCTCCGAATTAGAACTGAATGTTACATCTACCCAGATGGATGGGAGCAGGCATGGGATCCAGCCGGTTCTCTCCGGTTCTGCCGAACCGTTTGTTAAAATTACAGGCGGTTCGCAGGACCGGTGAGAAGCAGGGATCCCGACCCGGTCCTGCAGCTGCGCCTGCACCCCTGTATTTTTCAGCCTGCGGCCGTTACTTACAGTCAGTCAGCGTGAGCGTGGCTGTGTGTGTGTCAGCCAGTCTTCCACAGTGCTGCCGCCCTCCCCCCGCCCCCAGCCTCGCAGTCATGGCAACAAAGGGGAGTGTCTTGAGAGTGAGCAGCGCCGCAAAGCTGCCAGCCCAGAACAGAGAAGGAGAGAGGAGTCCTCTCACTGTCTGCAGAGTGCCCTAGTTGCTGACAGTCCACACCCCACACACAGCCATGAAAGATTGAAGAGCCGGCCCCTAGCCTAACAGAAAGGAGTCTGGACAGGTCAGGACTCAGGACAGCCTGGTTGGTTGAGTGTGATTTGTGTGACACTGACAAGTTGGCATTAAGGAGGGGACCACCGACCAGGGGCTGAAATTGAAATGTGACAACATAACAAAAATGGAGGGGGCCATGAATCTGTGGGGAGAAGCTATGTGAGAATATGGAGGGGGCCATGTGGGGAGAAGCAATGTGAGAACATGGAGGGGGCCATGTGGGGAGAAACAATGTGAGAACATGGAGGGGGCCATGTGGGGAGAAGCAATGTGAGAACATGGAGGGGGCCATGTGGGGAGAAGCAATGTGAGAACATGGAGGGGGCCATGAATCTGTGGGGAGAAGCAATGTGAGAACATGGAGGGGGCCATGTGGGGAGAAGCAATGTGAGAACATGGAGGGGGCCATGTGGGGAGAAACAATGTGAGAACATGGAGGGGGCCATGTGGGGAGAAGCAATGTGAGAACATGGAGGGGGCCATGTGGGGAGAAGCAATGTGAGAACATGGAGGGGGCCATGTGGGGAGAAGCAATGTGAGAACATGGAGGGGGCCATGAATCTGTGGGGAGAAGCAATGTGAGAACATGGAGGGGGCCATGTGGGGAGAAGCAATGTGAGAACATGGAGGGGGCCATGAATCTGTGGGGAGAAGCAATGTGAGAACATGGAGGGGGCCATGTGGGGAGAAACAATGTGAGAACATGGAGGGGGCCATGTGGGGAGAAGCAATGTGAGAACATGGAGGGGGCCATGTGGGGAGAAGCAATGTGAGAACATGGAGGGGGCCATGAATCTGTGGGGAGAAGCAATGTGAGAACATGGAGGGGGCCATGTGGGGAGAAGCAATGTGAGAACATGGAGGGGGCCATGAATCTGTGGGGAGAAGCAATGTGAGAACATGGAGGGGGCCATGTGGGGAGAAGCAATGTGAGAACATGGAGGGGGCCATGTGGGGAGAAGCAATGTGAGAACATGGAGGGGGCCATGTGGGGAGAAGCAATGTGAGAACATGGAGGGGGCCATGTGGGGAGAAGCAATGTGAGAACATGGAGGGGGCCATGTGGGGAGAAACAATGTGAGAACATGGAGGGGGCCATGTGGGGAGAAGCAATGTGAGAACATGGAGGGGGCCATGTGGGGAGAAGCAATGTGAGAACATGGAGGGGGCCATGAATCTGTGGGGAGAAGCAATGTGAGAACATGGAGGGGGCCATGTGGGGAGAAGCAATGTGAGAACATGGAGGGGGCCATGAATCTGTGGGGAGAAGCAATGTGAGAACATGGAGGGGGCCATGTGGGGAGAAGCAATGTGAGAACATGGAGGGGGCCATGTGGGGAGAAGCAATGTGAGAACATGGAGGGGGCCATGTGGGGAGAAACAATGTGAGAACATGGAGGGGGCCATGTGGGGAGAAGCAATGTGAGAACATGGAGGGGGCCATGAATCTGTGGGGAGAAGCAATGTGAGAACATGGAGGGGGCCATGTGGGGAGAAACAATGTGAGAACATGGAGGGGGCCATGTGGGGAGAAGCAATGTGAGAACATGGAGGGGGCCATGAATCTGTGGGGAGAAGCAATGTGAGAACATGGAGGGGGCCATGTGGGGACAAGCAATGTGAGAATATGGAGGGGGCCATGTGGGGAGAAGCAATGTGAGAACATGGAGGGGGCCATGTGGGGAGAAACAATGTGAGAACATGGAGGGGGCCATGTGGGGAGAAGCAATGTGAGAACATGGAGGGGGCCATGTGGGGAGAAGCAATGTGAGAACATGGAGGGGGCCATGTGGGGAGAAGCAATGTGAGAACATGGAGGGGGCCATGAATCTGTGGGGAGAAGCAATGTGAGAACATGGAGGGGGCCATGTGGGGAGAAGCAATGTGAGAACATGGAGGGGGCCATGAATCTGTGGGGAGAAGCAATGTGAGAACATGGAGGGGGCCATGTGGGGAGAAGCAATGTGAGAATATGGAGGGGGCCATGTGGGGAGAAGCAATGTGAGAACATGGAGGGGGCCATGTGGGGAGAAACAATGTGAGAACATGGAGGGGGCCATGTGGGGAGAAGCAATGTGAGAACATGGAGGGGGCCATGTGGGGAGAAGCAATGTGAGAACATGGAGGGGGCCATGTGGGGAGAAGCAATGTGAGAACATGGAGGGGGCCATGAATCTGTGGGGAGAAGCAATGTGAGAACATGGAGGGGGCCATGTGGGGAGAAGCAATGTGAGAACATGGAGGGGGCCATGTGGGGAGAAGCAATGTGAGAACATGGAGGGGGCCATGTGGGGAGAAGCAATGTGAGAACATGGAGGGGGCCATGTGGGGAGAAACAATGTGAGAACATGGAGGGGGCCATGAATCTGTGGGGAGAAGCAATGTGAGAACATGGAGGGGGCCATGAATCTGTGGGGAGAAGCAATGTGAGAACATGGAGGGGGCCATGTGGGGAGAAGCAATGTGAGAACATGGAGGGGGCCATGTGGGGAGAAGCAATGTGAGAACATGGAGGGGGCCATGTGGGGAGAAACAATGTGAGAACATGGAGGGGGCCATGTGGGGAGAAGCAATGTGAGAACATGGAGGGGGCCATGTGGGGAGAAACAATGTGAGAACATGGAGGGGGCCATGTGGGGAGAAGCAATGTGAGAACATGGAGGGGGCCATGAATCTGTGGGGAGAAGCAATGTGAGAACATGGAGGGGGCCATGTGGGGAGAAGCAATGTGAGAACATGGAGGGGGCCATGTGGGGAGAAGCAATGTGAGAACATGGAGGGGGCCATGTGGGGAGAAGCAATGTGAGAACATGGAGGGGGCCATGAATCTGTGGGGAGAAGCAATGTGAGAACATGGAGGGGGCCATGTGGGGAGAAGCAATGTGAGAACATGAAGGGGCCATGAATCTGTGGGGAGAGTGCTCCAGATTCAGTTGTTAAAATTACAGCGGCAGCAGGAGATGAGCGCTTCAATTCCAGAGTTTAGCTCCTAAGGCTTTTTAAAAGTTGAGTGGTATGTGTGTAGTGTATATATAGTGTATTTGTGTGTAGCATATATATGGTGTATGTAAATATGTCGTGACTGTGTTGCATATATATGGTGTATGTAAATATGTGTCGTGACTCGTGACGCGCTGCGTATCCACCGCTGAGTAGGGAACCTGTTGTTAAAAATTTGAATCCCACCCCTGGATGGGAGATTGAGAAAATGCGATGCAATTGGGGATGGAATACTGAAATGTTTTCCTCTTTTTACAGAGCAAATTATTTCTACAAATAATTTCACTATCTCTGATCATTGCAATGTAAATAATAAAACATGCACAGTGCAATACTCTATCAGACCAGTAGATGGCAGGCTGTGTTCAGTATAGTGTTCCAGAACCCTATAGCAGAAGCTGTGGCACCTCACAGATGCACCATATGGTGGAAGAAAGAGAGCCTACTGGGCATACCGAGGTCTAGAGACTCTTGTGTGCTGCTGTACAGAGTCTGCCGCGTGCAAGAGGACGTACCACCTAACCAAGCAACTAATGGCAGATTTACACCACACAATTGTGGGGCAGATTATTATGAATGAACATTACTATAAGGGATGAGCGAATCGAAGTCCACGAAGCCAGGGAATTCAGGATAAATTCAATTTGCTGCAAAGCCGAATTTTCTCGTGCTTCGCAGTAGCGAATTAATTTAACCGGAAATAGTGTAAAAAAAAAAAAAATAATAATAATACTTACCTGCTCTATTTGCTCGCGATGAGCCACGTGCTGATATTTTACTTATAGATCTTGGCCGAAATCCAAAGCACAGTGACGTATGACCAGCCAGCGTGATGATGTCATCCCGAGATTTCGCACCAGACCTTCAAGCAAGATGTGTTTGGCGATATGCCCCCATTGTCTGAGATGGGAAAAGCCCTTTAATTACATGCGGATCCGTGAAAGTACCCTTACAAAAGTATTCCAATCCAGGTGCTGGTTTGAAAAATGTAGAATATTTTTCATGGGACAACCCCTTTAAGAAGCGCCAACATGCACCAAAAATTGCTGCAAAATTTTAGCTGTAAGTAAAATAACTGACAGAACTATCATCCAGCATGAGCTGCTGGAATAAATTTGCGCATCTTTAGACTGCTTGTCTCAGGCTTCACTCCCATAGTCTGGTCCAGCAGATGAACGCACTACCAGAGAGTTAGGGCTCATCCACACACACAACCGTGGTTTGGTTCCGCATCCGAGCCGCATTTTTTGAGGCTCGGGTGTGGAGCCATTCACTTCAACCGGTCCGCAAAAGATGCGGATAGCACTCCGTGTGCTGTCCGCATCCATTGCTCCGTTCCGTGGCCCCGCAAAAATGATAAATCATGTCCTATTCTTGTCCGTTTTGCGGACAAGAATAGGCATTTCTATAAAGGGCCGTCCGTTCTGTTCCGCAAATTGCAGAAGGCACATGGGCGGCATCTGTGTTTTGCGGATCCGCAATTTGCAGACCGCAAAACACAGCACGGTCGTGTGAACAAGCCCTTACTGTGTCCGGCATTGCTGGATACCTGCTGACTGTGAAGAGATCTGGCAGGGATCCAGTGGGTTTCTGGTGTAAATGCCAGCATTCTACCAGACAATTGGCCCACCAGACAAATACTGCCAATTTCTCTTGCAGAATGCCAACATTTATACTGGGAACCCACTGGATCCCTGTAAGATCCCATAATAGTCAATGGGGCTGTGCAACTGTCACGCGACAATTTTTAGAATGATAGTCTATGGTGTCGCACTGCGACATGCTGCGACTGCGACACGACAGTCGCAAAAAATCCATTCGATTTTTTCTGCGACTGTTGCGTCGCAGTCGCAGCATGTCTCATTGCGACACCATAGACTATCATTCTAAAAATTGTCGCGCGACATTGGTGCGACAAATGTTGCAGTGTAATTGTGCCCTATCTGTTGTGCGACACATGTCGTCGTGTAGACCTAGCCTTAGAGTAATGAATGGGGAGATCTCTGGACCCATGTGAGGTACTGGGCTGGTTCTAGCTTTGTTAGAAAGGTATTGTCATGTATTATATGATGTATGATTATCATTTTTCACATTAGTCATGGGATAACCCCTATAAAGGGAGTCTGTCATCAAAGTTTCACCTTTTTAACCCTTCCCATAGCTTTATAGTTAATAAAAACGTTACCTTTAGCATCAATCCTGGACTTATAAAACCGCCAAAAAACATATTAGTAGCATATGCAAATGAGGGCTCGCAAGTGCCCAGGGGCGGCATTACCCTCGTAGGTGCCCAGCTAGCTCAGCCATATCGTCGCTTCCCCCCGCCCATCCTTTCCCTCTGACCGCCCCATCTACTTACTTCTTGTTTCGCCGAGATCCCGCGCCTGCGCACTCAGTCCTCGGCCGGCCATTCCTTGTACGGCATCACAGTAATTAATGCGCATGTGCCGATGGACCGCCTCCTTTGTGGTGTTTTCGCGCCGTTAGCCGGCGCATGCGCATTAATTACTGTGAAGCCATACAAGGAATGGGCATCGCAGTGCGCATGCGCCGGCCGACGGACTGAGTGCGCAAGCGCGGGATCTCGGCGAAACAAGAAGTAAGTAGATGGGCGGTAAGAGGGAAAGAATGGACAGGGGGAAGCGACAATAAGGCTGAGCTAGCTGGGCACCTACGAGGGTAACGCCGCCCCTGGGCACTTGCGAGTCCTCATTTGCATATGCTACTAATATGTTTTTTGCCGGTTTTATAAGTCCAGGATTGCTCATAAAGGTAACGTTTTTATTAACTGTAAGGCTGCTAGAAAGCTATGGGAAGGGTTAAAAAGGTGAAACTTTGATGACAGCCTCCCTTTAAGCCACAAGCCTTTCATCGATATCACTGCTTCCCATGTGTACAGTTCCCGAGGCGCAGGGGATCATTCTGTTTTGTGCATTTGTTTCGTAAACTGGTCTAAAACTTGTATGCGTCAAATTTTATCACACATTCTAGGCGCAATCACATTCGTAATTATGAACCTGTACCACAGATATCAAACCGCTGTTATGTTCCCTCTTTGAGAGACATTTTCCACGTCTGCGTATCACATGGTCAGACATTTATAAAATATTTTGTTTATGTGAAAATGAAAACTGTCATATTTTAGTAAATGGTGTTAAACAGTTCCTAGTGCTGCACAATTATTTTCTGTATTGACTTCTAGTCTTTGTTCTTTTCATGCTGTCTCCGTACACTTTGAAACTTTGCGCAAAATAATGAAATCAATTGCAAAAACTACAATTCCCGGCATGCATTGAGCTACCGCATCATGTGACACGCCCCGTGACTCCGTTCTAAGCCCGCCTAAGGCGACGCGGGTGGGCGTGACAAGCTGCAGTTGCTGGATGCTGATTGGTTAGATGAGGCGTCGATTACCATAGGTCCTTTCAAGCCTCAATTGCCAGTTTGGATTACACTTCCTGTTCGCTTCCGGTTTCCGGCCCCTGTTGAACAGAAGGAGAAGTGACAGGAGGAAGTGAGTGAGGAGTCACGTGACCACAGGCAGGGAGACGTTGTGGGGGGACGGGGGCTGATCTCTCCGGTGTCTCGGTGCAGGCAATGGTCAGATATTAGTCGGGGGGGTCTGGAGACTGACGTCAGTGACGTGCCCACTGTTACATTGGGGTAGATGAATAGTGCACACTGTAGTTACTGCTCTTCCATTGCTGCTTAGCACAGATACCTCTAGATATTGTGTGGCCCCGAGAGCCACCGAGGACAGGACCCCGAAGAACACTTCTACAGGAGGCTCCAGGATCCATACAGGTAACTGGTGGCGTCCAGCGCCCGCTGGGGGTCCGAGACCCTAATGTGGCCCCAAATCCAGAGCCCATGAAAGATGCAGACCTGAAACAAGCCTTAGAGGCGCCGCTGATCTCATCCACACATCAAGACCCAAACCCACAATCAGCGCACAGGCACCGCTTATCTCACCCACATCAGAATCCACAGGCACCGCTTATCTCTCCCACACATTAGGACCCATACCCACAGGCACCGCTTATCTCACCCGCATCAGAATCCACAGGCACCGCTTATCTCTCCCTCATGTCTGGACCCCGACAGCTTCCGTCTCACTTGCTTCAAGATTCTATGCCCGCAGGCACCGCTTCTCTCTCCTGCACATCAAGACCTAAAACCACAGGCAGCACTTGTCACCTTCATCACGATATTCTACCCGCAGAGGCATGACTCACTCCCATGGGCACCACTTATGTCCTCCATATACCAGGATCCCAAACCCATGGGCACAATATTATTCACACATCAAGATCCCAAGTCCACGGGTGGCACTTATCTCAAAATATATAGACCCCACTTATCTCATCTACCTTTAGGTCCTGTTTGTCTTCATTGATCCATATCAAGACTAATATCTGAATATGACTTGATGGTTCCTCTTATCTCTCCCAGTATACCAGTACCTAGGCCCCAGTGCCCGTAGTTCCTGTTTCTCTCCCAATCATATTGTACCCATATTATGACTGTAGGTCCCACATATATTCATCCATATTAATGGTAGCTTCTCAGGAACCAAAACCTGCAGGCACCGCTTATCTCCACAATCTTCAGGGGCCATTTATCTTTATCCATACCAATACCAGTATCTCAAAACCTGCATGTCCAGCTTATGTCACAGGCCGTTCACATGGTGACTCGTCCTGTAGGACAACCTTCGGGGGGGTTCAGACGCAGCAAACTTCATCCAAATATGAGGTCCATACACTGGAATGAAGTTGTCTCTGTTGCTTGTGCGTGGATTTCTGGAAGCCCCATTCACATGTCCCAGATATTTCGGCAACTGATCTGCCGCTTGTGAACATCGCCTAATACTCATTTATCCATACAAATATCACTGTCCACCTCCTTCTACTTTGGGGGCATATAACTCACGGTGACTCCAAATAGAAGTACAGGGGCCGCACCTCAAATTCAGTTATTGTTATTGGTCAGGAAATAAGAACAATAGAAAATTATCCAACGGTGGAAGGGGTTTTCTGAGACTTTCATACTGAGGACCTGTACTCTGTATAGGTCGTCGGTATCTGATCAGTTGGGTTCCGACACCCAGCGCCCCCATTGATCAACTGTATTAGAGAAGGCGTGCGCAGTGTGGGCCGCCTCTCTCTCTCTTCCTGCTCACCATAGACAGCAGCAGCGAGCAGGAAGGGAGACGGCACCCACGCACTGCCCGCCCCTTCCCTTCATAGAGCTGATCAGCACTGCTGCCGGTTGTCGGACCCCTGCCGATTTCATATTGATGACCTATCCTGAGGATATTAAAAGCACGGAGAACCCTTTTTAAAGCGGTTGTACAAGCCTAGGAAGACTTGGCTGGTTTCTTCCAAATACTGTGTGACCTCTCTCCAAAGGTTGTGTGTGGTATTGCAGCTAAGCCCCAGTAGAGCAATGCTGCAGTACCACTCCCCACCCGTGGACAGATGTGGCGCTGTTTCTTGAAAATGGCTGTCCCTACAACACATGATTAGCGGCGTATTTCAGAAGGCGAGACGCTCTTACGGATCGGCTTTCTCTTCTGGCTCATAGAGTGGGTTCCCAACGGGGGCCCCCCCTATCTGTGTCCAAATGTCTACGTGAGATAAACCTCTCAAAGTCTAAGGTGGCTTTTACATCGTTCATACTTGTATTTATTAAAGGGGTTCTCCAGCTTTTTAACCCCTTCTGACTCCCTTGGCCCACCGCTGTGTTTGTCGTGCTTCGGTCCGCTCTTGTAAACTTCCAGCACTGATGGGGGCAGTCACGTTTCCTGCTGCAGCCAATGACTTGCCTCATCGGTGACATGTCCGCCAAGCATGAGGGGCTAAAAAAATGTTTAAAAAGCTGGAAACTCCAGCATGTCCAATCTTTGTCCCTTGATGTCGGGTCATGTATGATTCTGGTGAAATGAAAAATAATAATTATATATTTTTTTTAAATACTTGAAGCACTTGGCGTTCCTGCGATCGCTCGGCCCTGTCTGTGCACTTCAGCTTCCCCTTATGCTGCCATGAAGGAAGCTTCTTGGTGCTTGTAGCGATGGCACTATTTACTCCTCTCCACGTGCCAAGCTTCTAGAACAGGTCCGAGCAGTTTGTGCGCTGCCGACGACCTGCTGCCGGAAGAATGTGAATTGCACTTGAGTTTATATAAAACCCTGAAAGTGAAACTTTGTGTAAGAGGAAATAAGTCAGAAATCTAAGCTTCGACCCTCACCCATTCCCAAAAACAGGAAGAAGCTGCGATCTGGGGGCGCTCTGCTGCGTGGTCCAAACGCCTCCTTTATTCAGAGGAGTTCTCTGCCTGAGACAGAATGTGGTATTAGAGAGTGGATGCGACTGGAGAACTCCTGCGGATACGATGAGCGTAGCTATTGGCCCCTATTTACCTAACAGGCCCAAAAATTTATTTTTATTTTTATAACTATCAGGGTGGTATGTGCCGATGATGTCACGTGACCGCTCCAGCAGTGACCATGTGACCACTGAGACTGATGATTGGCTGCAGCAGTCACGTGAATTGTATTCATGACATCGTTGCTGCAGGATTGGCGGGACCGCCAGAGCCGCGGCAGTGAATTATTTTATATATATATATATATATATATATATATATATATATATATATATATATATATATATATATATATATATATATATATATATATATATATATATATATATATATATATATATATATATATATATATATATATTTTTTTTTTTTATAACAATGTACATTTCTTAAAATCTCTATGAAAATCTGACAGTTTGAGTAGAAAACCGAATCAAATCTTTACAGTTATTTTTTACACTTTGAATGTTACGTGCGAAGCTCTGAGCAGTGCCAAAGGGGCCCTGGGTGGTCTATAGAGCCCCTTGAATTCTGGGAATGGATGGTGGCCCAAGATCTTGGACCATTGTATTCTCACAGGTATCTGCCAGTAGTTGAGTAAAGCTCGTTATTCCCATTGTTCTTTGTCGCAGGATGTTCGCTCAGTTGCTGTGCGTCGGCCTAGCTGCCGTCTCGGTTGTGGCTGCTCAAGTCGTTGATGACTGCAAACTGAACAAGATGTCCCCCTCTGAACAAGCTGTCCTCGACAGACTGGCCCCCTTGAAGCACCAAAGGTAACGGGACACAGTCACGTCTTTTAGGATAACGGCAAAGCACTCAGCCACGCTAGAGAGAGAACCTCGGAGTACTGAGCTATGCCATAGTACAGGC
Organism: Bufo bufo; assembly: GCF_905171765.1. Taxonomy (NCBI): domain Eukaryota; kingdom Metazoa; phylum Chordata; class Amphibia; order Anura; family Bufonidae; genus Bufo; species Bufo bufo. The sequence continues at coordinate 55,005,456 of NC_053394.1, forward strand.
GCCATGTCTACAGCTCTGCCACCTGTCGGGTCCCTTTTTTAATTTTAAGTTTTTCTAAACCTTCTGTTTTATGAAGGGCTCACTAGAGTTTTAGGGTACTTTCACGCTTGCGTTGTGAGGATCCGGCAGGCAGTTCCGTTGCCGGAACTGCCTGATGGATCCAGAAATCCGTATGTAAACGGATATCATTTGTAGAGGGATCCGGATGCGGCTCCGTCTGACAAATGCATTGAAATACAGTATCCGTCTCTCCGGTGTCATCCGGAAAAACACATCCGGTATTTATTATTTTCATATTTTATTTTTTTAAAGGTCTGCGCATTAATGCCGCAAGCTGCAGTATTTTCTCCGGCCAAATACCGTAAGAGGGATTGAACTGATGCATACTGAACGGATTGCTCTCCATTCAGAATGCATTAGGATTAAACAGATCCGTTTTTCTCCGGTATTGAGCCCCTGGGACGGAACTCGATACCGGAAAATAATAACACTAGTGTGAAAGTACCCTTAGATGTTAATTAAAAAATGGCGTCAAATGTTTTAATATATGCAAATGAGCCTCTAGGGGCAACAAGGGCGTGGCCATTACACCTAGAGGCTCTGCTCTCTCTGCATCTGCCACGCTCTCTGCACTTTAGAAGTCGGGGCTGGGCGTGATCACGTTTTCACTGCCTGGTCCTGTTAATCAAAGTGGAGAGGGTGTAATGGCAACGCCCCCGTTGCTCCTAGAGGCTCATTTCCATATATTAAAACATCATCTTTCTCAGCAATGTGGGCACATACGGACATGGGACCAACACAGACGTCTTCAGCTGCCCAAGCGCACAGGTAACAGGTCAGCCAGCGTTACAGGTACAAATCTGCTGACAGATGCCCTTTAAAACTACTCGCACTGAAAAAAAAAAAAAAAAAGCCCTTATACGGCTACGTCAATTGACAAATAAAGTTATGGCACTTAGATTGTAAGGATGAAAAAAGGAAAAACAAATGCAAGGCCTTAGGCCCAAAATAGGAGGGTCATTAAGGGGTTAAAGGAATTTCACTTCTTACTGCTTATTGTTTTCCGAGATGTCGGGGAAGTCCTGCTGCTGAAGTTCATGGATTTCATGTCTTGTTCTACTGCTTCAGGTTTGAGACCACCTCTTACGATGGCAAAGACTCCTATACCTATACATTAGTCATTTGTGGTGGGGTCTTCAATGGCAGCAAAAGCAGCAATGAAGGATTGGTGCAAAACAAAACGAAAGAACAACATATCACTGTGGTCGGCCGCATCAACGACACTCGCATCATCAATGGAAGTAAGTTCTCGATGCCGAAAAAGAAAACGGCACCGCTCCTGTCCAACGGTCGTGTCTGGTATTGTGGCGCAGACCCATTGGAGCAAATAGAAATGGCAGCCATTATACCTCTCCTTATAGGAGTTGTCACCCACTTTTTTCTGACTCCTGGAAATGTAAATCTTGAGACTGAGAGAGGAGAAGTTGTTGCTTGGGGGGGGGGGGTTGGCGGCACACTTCTTACATCAGGCCATGTAAAGGGGCCTTCACAGGAAGAGATTGTCGGGAAGGACAATTGCCTGCTCATCAGGGGAGTGGGACGCTGCATTTACATGGTGACCAGTTCCTTTCTGTACAATTCCTCTTCTCCCATACTTGGGTTCATTAAAGTGCATCTGTCAGCAGATTTGTACTTAGGAAAGGTACACGTCTGCTGACAGATGCCCTTTTAAAACTACAACTGTACAAGGCAAGTAATTGTTTTCTTTTTTGGCAGCTGATTGGATCTTACTTACTTATTCTTCTGGAGAGAATTACGACACTCACTGTGGTGGAGAGCCAAGGAAAGCAATGATTATGATATCCTGTAACAAGAAAACACTGGCGGTAAGAACTTGCTTACTATTGGGGGGGGGCTGAGAATTGACAGAATTTGCCAAAAAGCCTAATTGCAATGTTCTTTTATAGAAGACCTTTCACCTCTCCTGACGTGTGTTTTTATGTCCCTATCCCTCCTATATAGCAATTCAACTTTTCCTATAACTCTGAGTGGTCCTGTTCCTGTTCCTCTGTTATTCCTTCATAAATGGACAACTGGGCTAATGGGGTGTATTGGGCATGGCATCGCTTTAACTACTGCGCATGCGCCGGCGAACGCCCCGTTGCCGCTGGTTTCGCGCCGTTCAACTGTCTGGTTTCAGTATTGTGTGGTAAAAGAGCTTTTCGATTATGTAAGAGTAAGGACTCATGCCCACCATCTTAAGTGCCTTGTACCCATGCTGCAGACCACAAATTGCGGTCTGCAATGCAGGGCACTGGTCGAGTATACTACATTTGCGCATGCAGACCCATTGACTTGAATGGGTCTGCAATCCGTAACATACGCCTAACGATAGAACATGTTATATCTTTTTGCGTTGCAGAGGCATGGATGGGAAGCCCACGGAAGCACTTTGTAGTGCTTCTGTGGGCTTCCACTCTGTGCCTCCACTCAGCAAAAGATAGGTGAAGTCCTATCTTCGGTCTTGTGTTGCGGATTGTGGGCCCATTTAAGTCAATGGGTCTGCATCCACACCACTGAGTGCACACGGCCAGTGCCCGTATACTGCGGACTGTCCGTTTACGGTCTGCATTACAGCCAGTACGCTCGTGGGCATGAGCCCTAATGTATATTTTATTACTCTTATATGACAGAAGAGGAGTCTGGTGGCTTCTGGCACATTACAAATATATAGGTACAATAGACTGCGTTTACTCTTCCTTACAAAACTGGTTCATAATGTGTAGGTACCTATCATGTATTCAGGTGTGTGTAGTTGTGAAAGCCTCACAGCTTTAAGGCTGGCAACGTATATATCAATTTTGTCCACCCCATGTACCTGTATACAGCCTCTTTCCACTTCAGGGCACCGGTCCAACATCCATAGTGTGAAAAGAGCAGACATAAACAAGCTGTATGCAGCTTTTTTGGCGCTTGGAGATATCTGGCGTTTCCCCGTAGTGTTTCTGCACCTAACTGATGGGCATGTGGATGATGGGGAAATGGGATTTTTATGGGACTTGAGTTACTGTATAACAGTTTAGTTGATGCTGCTTTGTGCTAACGTATTTGTGCCTCTATTTCAGGACGGCTTCATGGTAGTTGCTGAGTATAGAGACAAGACAAGTGACTGTTTCTACCTATTTGAGATGGACAGCAGTGTTGCTTGTCCTCCTGAAGAGTCTCATCTCAGCGTGGGCTCCATCCTTCTCATTGTGTGAGTTCTCTCATGGACTGTAGGAAAGTAGAAAACTTTCATATGGCCCAGTATCTGGTTACTGTAGGTTTCTTAATCTTAAAGGACATCTGTCAGCAGCTTTGTACCTATGAAACTGGCTGACCTGTTGTATGTGCGCTTGGCAGCTGATGGCATCTGTGTTTGGTCTCGTGTTCATATGTGCCCACATTGCTGAGAAAAAATAGTTTTAATATATGTAAATGAGCCTCTAGCCTCTAGGAGTCATTGCAGAGAGAGCTGAGCCCATTGCTCCTAAGGCTTATTTGCATATAATAAAACATAATTTTTTAAAAATTTTTTAAGGTTCTCACCTTCGGGGGGGGGGGGGGCTGGGGAAGGTCTCGGTCTACAACACCCTAACGGGACCTATCCCTGGCGGCGTAAGTCTCCTGGGGGAGCTGTCGCCTAAGTCTGTTCTGCTTCCTGCCTCCTCCCAAGCCTCATTGGGGAGCTGCTGTGGCAGTGTTCAGGCGGCTCCCGGTCCATAGTAGTGCGGTGGCCAGCGTCCCACTTCCAAAATGGCGGAGCATGCTCCCGATGCGATGTGCGCTGGGGCGGCTTCTTCCGGGGAACTAGGTGAAGCCAGACGCGCCGATCCCTTGGAACCCTCGAGGCCCACAAGCTTGGTATTGGACCTGAAGAGTGGGGAAGCTTGACTCTACGAATTGGTGAGATTGATTCTCTACTAATAAATTTGGGTGTTTGCTTTTTTGTAGGTAGCAAAAACACCTAAGAAATCTTCCAGCAAAACTAAACATAAAGAATGTGGAGGATGTAGAGTAGCATTGTCAGCTTCATATGCTAAACCACTATGTCAAGCTTGTATAGATAAGTTAGTCATGGAAGAATCCCATAGCTCATCTAAAACCATTGGGGCCGTCCGAAATCACCAGAAAGGCGTACCTATAACATGGATTCTGATCTTTCTGGGTAAGACGAAGACATAGAATGAGGTCAGGATTTATCTTCTGATTTTATGTCTTCAGGTGAGGATTCAGCGGGGAAAGCGCTATTTCCACCTGAAGATACTGAGCCTTTGTTAAAAACCACGATGCAATTGGAGGACGTAAAACAGCCTAAGACTATCGTTGACCAGGTTTTTGAGGGCCTTGAAACGCCATAGTTTTCTCTTTTCATAAGAACATAGAAGCACTGATTAAGTGATTAAGAAAGAATGGAAAAATCCTGACAGAAATTTTTTTTATACTGAATTCTGTTAAGAGAAAATATCCATTTGAAGAGTCGTATGGGACAGAGCTCCTTCTGTAGATGCCCCTGTAGCTAAAACAGCCAAAAAATCGGTTCTTCCGTTTGAGGATTTAGGCTGTTTAGGAGATCCTTTAGATAAGAGCAGACGTTTATCTTAAATTTACTTGGGAATGTGCCTCTACAAGTCTCAGGCCGGCCATTGCCACCTCTTGGGTCTCCAGGTCATTAAGGCTATGGTTAGGTCAACTAGAATCTCATATTAGAGACAAAACTCCTAGAGAGGACTTACTGTTTTCCCTCCCAACCTTCCTCAAGACAGCAGATTTCCTTGCAGACGCTTCTACTGATGTGGTCCGTTTTTCTGCCAGAGTAGCTGCCATGTCAAATGCAGCAAGGCGTGCTATTTGGCTTAAATCGTGGAAAAGGGGATCAAGGGTCCAAGTCTAGTCTTTGCTCTCTCCCATGTGAAGGTTCTAGATTGTTTGGTTCCTCTCTTGATGACATCTTAGAGAGAGCCTCTGACAAAAAGAAGGGGTTTCCGGTTCCCCAGAAAACTTCTTCTTTTTTTCGTAAACCCCAGGCCAGTTTTAAAAGACAAAGGGTGTAGGCAAAGTAATAGAAGTGAAAGAGAAAAAATTCCTAACAGATCTGGGGGGGTTTTGTTTAAAACCCAGGAAAACGGACCAAAAGACAAACCGCAATGACTCCAGAAGTCAGGTGGGTGGAAGACTGTCTCAGTTCTTCCCAGCCTGGAGGTCCATTTCTCAGAACAAGTGGATCCTAAGTGTAATAGAAAACAGATTCCGGCTGGAGTTCTTTTCTCGTCCCAAAAATTTTTCACTCCGGCAGTTCATCCCGTAGTTTATCCAGTCCCCAAGACAGAGAGGGGCAATGGGTTCTATTCCTTTATTTTTGGTGAAGAAACCAAATTGAATATTCAGGGTTATTTTAAATCTGAAAAAACTGAACAAATCCCTGGTCTACAAGAAATTTCAAATGTAGACGATAAAAACAACTGTGAACCTCCTCTTCCAGGATTGCTGGATGGCAAGCCTGGATCTGGAGGATGCGTATTACCATGTTCCAATCCATTCCTCCTCCCAAAAGTTTTTAAGAACAGCAGTCTGGGTTCAGGGGAAGTTGCTGCATCTCCAATACAGAGCGCTTCCCTTCAGTGTAGCGCAAGCCCCAAGAGTCTTCGCCAAAGTGGTAGCGGAGTTAGCGGCTTTTTTAAGACAGGAATTACTCTGGTGCCCTATATGGACGATTTTTTTTTTTTTATAGTCGCTCTGTGAAAAGAAGGGCTAGAAAAAGATATGAAATGCTCCACTTTAGAAAATCTAGGCTGGATAATCAATTGGAAAAAATCTAATCTGATTCCTTCTCAGGTTTGCGTTTTTTGGGGGGGATTCAGTAGGACTCCTGTTTACAAAAAAAGTTTTCTTCCACCTCGAAGGAGAGAGGCGATTATGGAACAAATATGGTCAGTCTTCCTGTCCTACCAGTGCACTTTCAGGGAAGCGATGGCAGTACTAAGGCAGATGACCTCAGCAATCCCAGCAGTACCTTATGCACAGATCCACTCCAGAGATCTTCAAGCAGACATCCTAAGATTGTGGGATGGCTCCCCTTATTCCTTGGATCAAAAATTCCACCTTTCCTCAAAGGCAAGATGCTCCTTGTTGTGGTAGACGGTACCAGAACATCTATCAGCAGGAGTTCCATGGACATTTCCAGACCAGACCATAATTACCACAGACGCCAGCCCTTGGGGTTGGGGAGCCCACTCCCAGAACAGATAGATACTGGCAAGGGAGGTGGGATCTGATTACGAGAAAAGCATCCTCCAATTTCAAGGATTTAAAAGCAGTAGAGATGGCACTGACGGTGGCTCTTCCGGAAATAAAAAAAAAAAAACAGATTGTTTTATTTGGATAATTCAACAGTGGTGACCTACATAAACCGTCAAGGAGGAACGAGAGTCTCTTCCCTCCTACATCTATGCCAGGAGATCTTTTGCATAGCAGAAAGTAGAATGCTTTTCCTTTCAGCGCTACATCTGAAGGGGAAGGAGAATGTTATAGCTGACTTCCTGAGTCGAGTCTCCATAAAACAGGGAAAATGGTGTCCAGAAGTACGGTCTTCCTACAGTGGACCTTTTCGCCTCAAAGAGCCAACATTTGGACAGCCCATCAGCAGTGGATGGGTTAACACAGGACTGGAGCCAAGAATTAGGGTACACCTTCCCTCCATTTTGCCTTATCCCACAAGTATTGAAGAAATTAGAGAGAGAGGAAGCCTTGGTTATTCTGATAGCTCCTGGTATTTGAATCTTCTGAGGTTGGCAGTACAGCCTCCATGGTCCCTACCATTGAGAGAGCATTTTCTGGGCTGGGATGAACTAGCGGACCCTAGTAAAGAAGTCCTTCATCTTTCAGCATGGATTTTGAAAGGGAAGTCTGGTCGGGAAGGGGGTTCTACCTTGGTAAAAAGTAGGGATCGACCGATATTGTTTTTTTAGGGCCGATACCGATAATTTGTGAACTTTCAGGCCGATAGCCGATAATTTATACCAATATTCTGTGAAACTTCATTTTTTTTTTGTAAAGCTTTCTTTTTTATTTATACTTAATATTTTGGAGTTTATTTTTTACTAACTTTTAACCCCCTTAGGGACTAGAACCCTTGTCCTATTCACCCTGATAGATCTCTATCAGGGTGAATAGGATCTCACACTGTCCCTGCTGCTCTGTGCACACAGCAGCATGGAGCTTACCATGGCAGCCAGGGCTTCAATAGCGTCCTGGCTGCCATGGTAACTGATCGGAGCCCCAGGCTTACACTGCTGGGGCTCCGATCGGAGGAGGAGGGGAGAGGGGACCCTGTGGCCACTGCCAGCAATGATTAAAACTGGGGGGGCTTGGGTGGGGGGCACACTGCGCCACCAATGAACATAAATCTCTCATTTATTCATATACAGGAGGCGGGAGCTGGCTGCAGAATCACATAGCCGGCTCCCGACCTCTATGAGCGGTAGCTGCGATCCGCGGCACCTAAGAGGTTAACTACCGAAGATCGCAGCTACAGCTCATAGAGGTCGGGAGCCGGCTATGTGATTCTGCAGCCAGCTCCCGCCTCCTGTATATGAATGCATGAGAGATTTCTCTTCATTGGTGGCGCAGCGGCCACAGCCCCTCCCCTCCTCTTGTCTGCTCTCCTCTCATTGGCGGCAGCAGCACAGGACGAGGGAGACACTGCTTCCTTCTCCCCTGTGCTGCTGAGGGAACACAGAGAGCACTGAGCAGCGCGATCTGTGTTCCCCATACGTTATCGGAATATCGGCAAAATAGATGCCGATATCGATAACTGTCAAAATCCTGAATATCGGCCGATAATATCGGTAAAACCGATAATCGGTCGATCCCTAGTAAAAAGTAGGAAGGCGGTTACCTCAGAAGAAAAAAAATTATAATAATAATTTTTTTTTCTACCTTCCTAGGTCAGAGCCCAGATCCCTTTTTTAAATCTCCAGAAATACCAAGTATTTTTTTTTTTTTTTTTTTTTTTTACAAGCAAGGCTAGATAGGAAACTTAAGGCTTCCACACTAAAGGTTCAGATAGCTGCTCTGTTATTTATTTGATTATAGGTTAGCTGATCATCCATGGATTAAAAGATTCTTGTCAGCAGCCTCCAGGTTACATCCTTCCTTAAGACCATTGTCTTCTCCCTGGGATTTGAATACTGCTCTTTCGGCCCTATCTCAGAAGCCTCTTGAACCATTAAGCGAAATCTCTATCAATATGCTTTCTTTTAAAATGGCCTTCTTTCTAGCAATAACCTCGGCTAGACAGGTATCTGAGATTGAAGCTTTTTCTGCCTTTCCTCCCTATACCACGATTTTGGAGAATAAAGTGATTATTAGACCAATTCCATCTTTTCAGCCCAAGGTGGTCTCAGATTTTCACAGAAGTAAGGATGTGATACTACCCTCTTTTTGCCCAGATCCAGTCAATACGTTAGAAGAAAAATGTCATTACCTAGATGTCAGGAGGTGTCTAGTGTTTTACCTAGATTCCACGTCACCTTGGAGGATAGATGAAAATCTCCTTATTCAGTTTCAGGGAAAGTGTAGTGGCTGCAAAGTTTCCACTAGTGTTATTGCTAGATGGGTAAAGAATGCCATTTCTCTTGCCTATTCTTCTCTTAGCCTGCCTCCTCCAATGGGGTTTGGGGCTCATTCTACCAGGGCCATTGCGACCTTTTGGGCAGAGAGGGCAGATGCTTCTTTGGCCCAGATTTGTAGAGCCGCTACTTGGAGCTCCTTTTTTTATATATATAATATATATATATATATATATATATATATATATATATATATATATATATATATATATATATAAACATTACAGACTGCATCTTGATTCAGATGCGCCCTTTGGGGAAAAAAATGCTACAAGCTATAGTGCCGCCCTTCCCCCCCCCTAATTTTTCCTTTTGTCTTTTTATAATTTAGTCTCGCATGGGTGTCGTCATGGGTGAGGGGAAAACAATAATTGCTCTTACCGGTAATTGTTTTTCTTAAAACCCATGATAGCACCCCAAAAATTCCCTCCCTAATAAATATAAAAAAAAGGTCAATATAGAATTATAGTTTATAGAGCTTCTTTCCCATGGGAAATTAGAGGAGTTACCGGATAGGTTCTCTTCTTTACTAATATGTGTGTTCTTTCTTGGTGGTTGGCACGCCTCCGGAGGTCGGTTTTTTATAATCACTGAGGTGTGGTGGGGGTGTGAACCATTTTGTTGATTCAGGTTTCCTGTCCTGGATGGGAGGTCCTAGTCGCATGGGTGCCATCATGGGTTTCAAGACAAACAATAACCGGTAAGAGCAATTATGGTTTTCTCAGCAATGGGGACACATATGAACAGCTTCAGCTGCCAAGTGCACATGTAACAGGTCAGGCAGTTTTATAGGTACAAATCTGCTGACAGATGCCCTTTAAAGGGAACCTGTCATGTGGATATTTGATTAATCGAACTAATTATATACAATCATTAACTAGTAAAAAGTACCTTAGATGTATTCACTTACTGGTGTGACAGATGGTTACCTCATAATATACACACAAAGATGCCACATGCCAATGAGCTGATTTGAGTCCAGCGTGATGTCATTGAGTCCAGCGTATATTTAATTCAGAGCTATAGCCACTCCCCTGCCCACCTGCTGCTGATTCATATGGGAACAAACTGTCATTCAGCAGCAGGTGGGCGGGGAGAGTCAGGAGCTCATGAATATTCATGACTCATCATTATCAGCTGGAGCTTTTCAATACAAGATGTTGGCAGATTGACTGGGTCAATTAAAGAAAGTGACCCAGCATTTTGCTAAGAGAATCAGTCACTAATTTATGTTGCCCTTAGTTAGGACACCATAAAACTGGTGACAGGTTCCCTTTAAGTGCCGAAGTTCTTATCAGTGTTGTTTTTGGTATGTATTATATTTTTTTTTTTTAATGAAATTCAGAGGGGAAAACCACAGCTTAAAGGGTTTGTCTCACCTCAGACATTGGTGGCATTTCACTAGGATCTGACTCTAGAATGGAGCCCCTAAAGTGAATGAGAGTGTACCGTTCATGAGCGCTGTTCTGTCTGTACATTTCTATGGGACTTCCAAAAATAGCCAAGAATGCTCACGTGGCTATTTCCCTTACGCCCATGACAGCACCCTTGAGAGACCGCCTCCATCAAGGACGAGAAACAGAAACTTTATAAAACGAACTTTTATAATATGTAAATGAGGGCTCTACCAGCAAGTAGGGCGTCTACTTGCTGCTAGCTGCTGCAGAAATCCGCCCCCTCGCCGTGTTGATTGACAGGGCCAGCCGTGATCTCCTCCGGCCGGCCGGCCCTGTCAGTAATTCAAAAATCGCGCGCCTCGCGTCATTCGGCGCAGGCGCTCTGAGATGAGGAGGCTCGTATCCTCAGCACTCCCTCAGTGCGCCTGCGCCGATGACATCACCGAAAGATAAGACGTCATCGGCGCAGGCGCACTGAGGGAGTGCTGAGGATACGAGCCTCCTCATCTCAGAGCGCCTGCGCCGAATGACGCGAGGCGCGCGATTTTTGAGTTACTGACAGGGCCGGCTGGAGGATGAGATCACGGCTGGCCCTGTCAATCAACACGGCGAGGGGGCGGATTTCTGCAGCAGCTACCAGCAAGTAGACGCCCTACTTGCTGGTAGAGCCCTCATTTACATATTATAAAAGTTCGTTTTATAAAGAATCGGCCACATGAAAGTAAGTAAGAGCATTATATTCTCCTATATCGCACTATGAGGAATCTAACTATCCAAAAAAAAAAAAAGTTTTGCGGGGTGACAGAAACCCTTTAAGGGATGGTCTGGTGACACAGGTTAAAAAAAATAAGCTTTGCTTTATCCCGTGCCAGGGAGATTTCCATTTTGGGTCGGTTTTGGATGACCTTTTAGAAAAGGCCTCTGACAATAAAAAAAGGTTTTCCTGTTTCCAGACCCCAGAAACAGAAAAAAATTCAATAAAACAGACAAAAGGCAAAATAATTGGAAAGAAAACAGAGGTAGAAAGGATAAAGTATTCCTCTTTAATACTCAGTCCACATCAGGGCTGAAGCCGGTTCAGCAATTAAGGTTACTGTCCGGCGGGGGAGGGAGAGAGACTAAAGAAAAGAAAAAATATATTTGTAAGCCCCTGGATAATTGGTATCATAAAGGACAGTTTTCGTCTAGAGTTTCTCCCCCCCCCCCCCCCCCCACCGGAAAGGCTAAAACTTGCAAATCTAGTTCCAAATTCTGTGAAAGACTTGGCACTAAAACAAGAGGTCTTTTCGCTTATAAAGAAAAAGGTCCTAGTTCCCGTCCCAGACTCAGAAAGAGGGAGGGGTTTTTATTCTTCTGTTTCTCGTACCCATGCCAGACGGATCATTCGGAATGATTATAAACCTGAGAGCCTTAAATCAGTACCTCAAATACAAAAAGTTCAGAATGGAATCCGTATAGTCTGCAATAAAACATCTATTCAAAGACTGTGTAATGGCTATCATAGACCTAAAGGATGCCTACTATCACATCCCAATTCATGCCGATTTTCAAAAATATCTCGGAGTGGCTGTGTCTATGGAAGTTCAAGTTCATCATTTACAATACAGACCCTTCCATTTGGAATATCTCAAGCTCCCAGGCTTTTTACGAAACTGATGGCAGAGGTTATGGCCCACATAAGGGATAAAGACATTCTGGTTATTCCTTATTTGGACAATCTTCTGGTGGTGGCAGAATCTGTATATCTTCTAACCTCTCGTCTTTTAGAAGTAATAGAGTGGCAGGGGTCATTGTCTCTGCTGGATGCCCCACTTCCTTTCATCCCTCAGGTGATAGAGTCCTTAACCTGGTGGTTAGAACCTTTAAAATCTGACTCGGGGCTTCCCATGGGTTCTACAGGAGCAAGTAACCATCACCATGGATGCCAGTCCTACCGGGTGGGGGGTGTTTTGTCAGTGAGGGGGTTCTGCCGGGGGTGTGGAGTTCAACAGAAAGCCAGGATTAACAGAATGTGAGGGAATTGAGAGCGGTTCTGTTAGCTTTAAGAGGTTTCCTGCCCAGATTATGTGGGAAAGGGGTAAAACATTTTTCAGACAACGCAACGGTGGTATCCGACCTAAACAGGCAAGAAGGGACAAGGTCAGAAACTATTATGTCCTTAACCGCAAAAATGTTTTAACTAATCATTCCTTATGTTCCTTTTTATCAAGGCAGTGATCTTAAAGGGAACAGAAAATAAGGTGGGGGATTATCTAAGCAGAAATCATTCGGATCAGGGAGAATGGTGTTTTAAATCAAGAGACTCTTCAGTCAGATAGTCCAGCTGTGGGCCGTCCTCAGGTAGACCTTTTCGCAACCAGACAGAACAAGAAATGCAGCCTCTTCTTTTCTCTAAATCCAAGAGATTTTCCATCGGGGATAAACGCCTTCTCCCTGCCGTGACCGGATCAGCTTCTGTATGCCTTTCCTCCTCTAAGACTTCTTCCGAGGGTATTGCAGAAGCTGAGGCAGGAACAGACGAGGCTCATTCTAATTGCCCCTTTCTGGCCAAGAAGAACCTGGGTCACTTGGCTCAGGAACCTATCCCTTTCAGATCCCTGTATTCCTCGACAGGCAGGACCTGTTGTTCCAGGGTCCTGTCTTCCATCCGGAAGTAAGAAACCTTCATCTAACAGTCTGGTATTTGAGGGGGAAATCTTAGAGCGTAGTCTATCTAAAGAAGTTATCTCTACTCTTTTATCATGTACGAAAGAAGTAACCTCCACTGTTTACCTTAGAGTATGGAAGACTTTCTTAAATTTTTCTAAGACCCTGGTAGATCCTCTGAGTCCCCCTCCTATGTCCAAAATTCTGGATTTTTTACAAAAGGGTCTTGATAAGAACCTAAGACTTGCCATTTTAAAGTACAAGTTTCTGCCCTTAGTGGATTAGGAGGTTCTTTAAGCCTGTGATCAGGTCTTCTGTTCCCCCGGGGATCTTAATCTAGTTTTGTCTAGGATGATGGAACCTCCCTTTGAACCTGTACAGGATTTATCTATTAAAAGTTTTCTTTTTAAAACCACTTTTCTGGTGGCCATCACCTCAGCCAGGAGAGTGGGTGAGGTTTCTGCCTTTTCAGCTTCTCCTCCTTATACTAATATCCTGGAGGATGGAGTGCTCATTAAGCCAGATTCATCTTTTCTACCTAAAGTGGTCTCTCTCTTTCATAGATCCCAAGATATTGTTCTCCCATCTTTGTGTCAGTCCCCAAAGAACGAGAAGGAAAGGAGGCTCAATTGTCTAGACATTAAAAGATGCCTGTCTGAATATCTGAAAGTCACTGGTCAGTGGAGGAAATCCTCTAGACTGTTTGTGCAGTTTGGAGGAAGAAACCAGGGTAAGGGTTCTTTCACACTTGCGTTAAAGTTTTATGGTATTGAGTTCCGTCCTAGGGGCTCAATACCGGAAAAAAACTGATCAGTTTTATATCCTAGTGCATTCTGAATGGAAAGCAAGCCGTTCAGTATGCATCCGTTCAGTCACTCTTACGGTATTCGGCCGGAGTAAATACTGCAGCATGCTGCGGTAATTTCTCCATCCAAAATTCTGGAACACTTGCCGGAATGCCGGATCCGGCATTATTTTCCATTTGAAATGCATTAATGCCAGATCCGGCACCAAGTGTTCTGGCAAAACACTTAAAATTAAAATTTGCCGGATCCGTTTTTCCGGATGACACCGGAGAGACGGATCCGGTGTTTCAATGCATTTGTTAGGTCGATCCGGATCCGTCTACAAATGCTATCCGTTTGCACACGGATTTCCGGATCCGGCAGGCAGTTCCGTCGACAGAACTGCGTCCTCACAACGAAAGTGTGAAAGTACCCTAATAAGATCTCTTCCAGAATTTTAGCCAGATGGATAGTGGGGGCTATCGCTTTAGCCTATTCCTCAGTGGGTGGATCTCCACCTTTTTGGATTTGGTGCTCACTCAACCAGATCTATTTCTACTTCTTGGGCACAGAGGGCTGATGCATCCTTAGAACAAATTTGCAGGGCTGCTACCTGGAAGTCTCTGTGTACTTTTTTTCGACACTACAAGTTAGGCTATTTTCACACTAGCGTTTTTTTGCGGCTCTGTCATGGATTTGAAAAACCCCCGCTTCCGTTGCAATAATAAAACTGCATGCATCTGTCATGAACGGATCCAGTTGTATTTTGTCTTATATAGCCATGACAGATCCGTCTTGAACACCATTGAAAGTCAATGGGGGACGGATCCGTTTTCTATTGTGTCAGAGAAAACTGATCCGTCCCTGTTGACTTACATTGTGTGTCCGGACGGATCTGTCTTTCTCCACACCACATCGCGGACAGGAAAACGCTGCTTGCAACCAAACAGAACAGAATGCATTTTGGAGCGTTCTGTTTCGTTCAGTTCAGTCCCTATTGACAATGAATGGGGACAAAACTCCTATGACGGATCTCAATAGCGGAATTGAAAACACTAATGTGAAAGTAGCCTTAGATTTAGACTCTAAGGACCGTTTATCTTTCGGGAGGAAAGTTTTACAGGCAGTTCCCCCAACCCAGATTCCCCCCCCCCCCCACCGCTAGTTACTATTCCAGTCTTCTCTCAAGGGTGCTGTTGGGATTACACTTACCGGTAATCGTTTTTTCATGACGGCACCCGGGATTTATTTCTTAAAAGTTGTGTTTAGGACCGTTTTTCGCAATTAACTGGTGCTATAAGAGCTCTCCGCCAAATTTTCTGATTCCTGTCCTGGATGGAGGCGGTCTCTCAAGGGTGCTGTCATGGGCTCATGGAAAAACGATTATCGGTAAGTGTAACCCTAAATTTTCAGAAATCCTATAGAAGTGAATGGAGAGAGCGGTGTGTATGTGAAGTGTGCCCTTATCCACTTTAGGGACCCCGTTCTAGAGGTAGGTACAGGTACCAGAGGTGGGACCTGCTCCTTATCTGACATTGGTGGCATATCCCAGCGATAAGCCACCAATGTGTAAGGTGACACAACCTCTTTAAGTTGACTGAATATTTCAAATCCGCAGTGCTGGTCAATTTACGTGCAGCTACTGTGCATGTGTTTTTCACACCATGTGAATGAGATATTTTTGAAAAGCTCATCCACTTTACTGCTATTGTAAATGCTGTGAATTTTCTGCCCGTATTTCTGCAGTGGAACATGCGCAGCATATACACCCATGTTAACCTACCCTTAAAGGGGTTGTGCAGTGTCAGGGGTGTCACCTCCCCCCTCCCCCATGAGCATCTGTTTGTTGGGATCATGGCACTTGTGCAAGCGCTACATCCTCTTCAGTGTTTAACTGCATGTCGTCTAGATTATAGCCGCGGTGCCGTGTAATTACAACTGCCCATTCAAGTTGTAGTTATACTGCATTATTGCTTCAAGCTGGATGACATGGAGTTAAACAACGAACTGGACGCAGAACTTGGCACAAGTGTTGCAAAACCCCTCAAACCAGTACAACTTTACAGCACTCTTATCCTGAGAAACCAAAGGACTGAGAGGGAGCGCTGTATCTTGTTTGGTCCATTCACCAAACGTGGACAGGCCTCAAGACATTTAGTCAACAGATGCCACTGAAAATCATCAGGATCCAACATTAAATGTTTGCCTCCACTCCTCCTCATAGTCCCACTAGTCATTTCTAGTTACAGTTCATTATTAAACCTGACTACGTGGTACAAAAGTGAGCGTACACATTAGGAGTCCCTTCCATACACCCCACAAGTCAATGCACAAGTTTTGTCCCATCAAGGTGGAAGGTCTAGTTTGGATGAGGGAGGAAGGATTTCAGTATTTCTTTTAGATGGTATATTCTTTCCAAAATGATGGTGAAACTGATGTGTGTATGTTGTGTCCTTAGGTTTGCTGTACTCATTGCAATTTACATTATTGGTGGATTCCTGTACCAGCGGTTTGTTGTCGGAGCCAAAGGTATGGAGCAGTTTCCAAACATCACCTTCTGGAGAGATCTGGGCAACCTAGTCGCAGTACGTACTTGATGTGATATTTAACTGTATAACCAAGGTTAACAGTTATCGGATGTCTGTAAACAGTCCTAGATTTCTGCTAGAGCACATGAGGTTACTAATATGATTATGGAGGTGCTGGGAAATTTAGCAAAGAATTGAGTTTTCAGTTTCTCATCCGCTCAAATGGTGACTCTCTCCTCAGTAAAGCTTGCCTTAATTATTAGATAACTGTCGGCTGAACCCACTGATTTCGGCAGCTGGCCATTGCGTTGATGTCTCCTGGCTGTCCTCCCAGCTGGAGTTAAGTGCCCAAATCTGCTCTGCCTAAAGAAAAAGCAAAACTTAAAGGGGATCGCCACATTTTTTCAGGATAGGTCATCAATATAAGATCATGGGTGTCTAACTCCTGGCACCCCTGCCAATCAGCTGTTTGAGGAAGCCGCTGGGCTCACTGGAGCTCTGTTGAGCACCATGGCCTTCTCACGGCACAGCATAGCATGCACAGCGCCTGTTCTTGGTATTGCAACTCAACCCCATTCACTTTAGGGTCCATTCACACGTCCGTTGTTTCTTTCCTGATCTGTTCCGTTTTTTGCTGAACAGATCTGGACCCATTCATTTTCAATGGGTCCTGAAAAAAATCTGACATTGAGCTGTCCGTTTTTTTCCAGGACCCATTGAAAATGAATGGGTCCAGATCTGGTCCAGATCTGTTCAGCAAAAAACGGAACAGATCAGGAAAGAAAAAACGGACGTGTGAATGGACCCTTAGTGGGACTGAGCTGCACCTAGGCTGTGTGACCAATGAGGGAGATGTTGCATCGCCTAGGAAGAGGCCTTAGTGCTCACGGAGCTCTTCAGCCTCTTTATACAGCTGATCACTGGGGCTGCCAGGAGTTGGACCTCCGCCGATGACATATTGATGACCTAGCCTGAGGATAGGCCAGCAAAATCCCAGAGAACCGCTTTAACCTAGTCACTGGCACTCTGTTCTAGCATGGGTGGTCTTATCCCTGCTGCTTCCTGTCCCTTTTGGACCGCAATTGTGGCCTCCTGCCATTGACCGGCCTCATTAGTTATGTGCCACTTGGAGACAAGTCACCAGCGAGGCCAGTGCATGGCTGCAGCAGTGCACCTGATGACAGATGGGAAATCACATGCAGCAGTGGGGTCGAGACCCTTAGACCTGGAACAAATCACAGGGAAGTAGATAAGTGCCTTTGCCTTTTTATTTTTTTAGGCAGAGCAGAACATGGTGCTAAGTACAATACAAGAAGCTGCCCAGGGACAAGAGTGATGGTGTTTCAGAAAGAAAGCAGCCATTTCAGTAATTTCATGCAACCGCTTTAATGATCTGTCATAATCCCATATACGTGGACCCTAAGAGGGATTGTTCCATGTTTTAAGATCTGCCAACGAGGCAAGGTCCTGGCATGTTTTATTGATATTTTTTTTTCCTCCTTTCAGGATGGTTGTGATTTTGTGTGTCGGTCTCAACCCCGATCTTCAGAAACTGCCTACCGAGGTGTTGGTGATGATCAACTTGGAGAGGAGCCAGAAGAGCGCGATGACCACCTATTACCTATGTGATTCATTCATGACATCGTCACAAAAATTAGCAATTGGAAGAAGTACTGATCTTCCACAACATTCTTCCCCCGGCTGCTTAAAAATCCTTTGTTTCCTATTGCTCCTTTGCTGCAGTTGGGGTTCTCTGCCCCCCGTAACCCTTCTGTAGTGTAACCCTACACTGGGCAGCCACCTCCTGTGCTTTGTACAGGGAGTATAGCCAACGTGGTACTTTTGGTTTATGGCCAGAAATAAACCTGATGTCTTCTCCTGTATTAGCACTACATGGGTACAGGCCGTAAACCAAGAAACATACTCGGGATAAGTCAGGAAGTCGATAGAAGAGACATGGAGGACGACCTTTCTTTGGATCATGTCTTACCACTGTGTGGACAGACACATGAGTGCTCTGAGGGTCACAACAATAGTCCTCTGTAAGATGGACTAATTGGCAAAACAGCGTAATTGACATAAAGTGTAAGGTATATAATAAACTTGTGTATGGCCACTCAAATAACGTCACTAAACTGAACCCACTTGAACTCTTTTGTACACACTGGGGACACTCAAACCTGTGCGGTTATACTGTACGTTTCATCACCATTGGGTTTATGTGTGACTTAGAGCAGCATCTGAATCACTATTCCACTCTCTCGCTTAGCTCTCCCTCTTAATATTTTTTCTGTTACAGTTTTGGGGTATTTACCTTTTTACGGGTGTTTATATCTTGTGTGACTTATTGGCAGTTTTGGAATTTTTTTTTTTTTTTTTGTTTCTGTTTTTTAACAAAAGAATAAAAAAGGGAAGAAAAAAAATTAAACTAATGTATTACCTTTTATGTTCCATTCTGTACTGCAGACATACAACTGTTAGATTACAGTACATGTCATGTCCAAACGCCTCTATGGGGAATCTACTTGTGGCTAACAAGATATGCAGGAAAAAACACCAGCAAATTAGGCCTTAAAGGTCCACCTTGGGGAAAATAACTGTCAACAAATATAATGTACATAAAAAAAAGATGAGTAACTTTAGGGTACCTGCAAAATTTCCATGTGGATTTATGTGCGTTTCTGTGCCTAAACGGCATCCGAAAGCCGCAATTTCTAATTTTGGTGTGGGTTTTTTTTTTTTTTTTTTTTTATGTGGTTTTGCCTCCGATCTCACCCTTCATTTGAAAAGCGGGAAATCAGCAGCTAAAACTGCAAACATAATTGACGTGCTGCGGACCTGGAAAACCACACGACAGGTCAATTTCCACACAGAAAAAAAATCCGCAAAGTGTACATGAAATTTGTTTAATCTCATGCACGGATCCAAGTGGGGGAAAAAAAATCCTCAACATCTGCTGGTACCCTTATAAATACATTGTTCTTGTTCTGATTCTGATTTACAGCCTGTATGATATGTCAGAGCTGCATTCAAAATTCTGCTGCTTGTCACCAGAAATGTCCAACAAGCCTGTGACGGAAGATGAGCTCTAATAATAGTGTAGGACAGGTTACTTTAAAATGCCTGGTGCAGTATTTCAGTAATCAGAGCTAGGCTCTGTGTAGACACTGAGCAAGCAAGGCATGCTGGGATATTTCAGTTCTGACGTCTGCAGAATTGGGAATGTGCAGTACTATGGGCTGTAGCTGAGGATCAGTAATGCCTTTACAGAATGTAGATTTCCCACTTGTAAATTGGTGTCTGAAGTTGGACATGTGTTAGAAATGACCTATAATCTCTCCTGACAGGTCTGTCCTACTAAATAATTGTATTCCTCATAAAATAATTGTGGAGCACCTTTCTTAGAACTTTAGATGGTGCCTTTGCTCCATTTAGTCTTCCTGAAAATTTATGAACAGATAAAAGGGCTTATCCCAGATTATTAAAAGTCACAGACAACCACTAAAATGTCTTAAAATAAAAAAAACATTATCTACTCTCCTGCATTTTTGGGGACCGCGCAATTCCAATGGTAAAGCTATTTACTAACTCAGAGCCATCCGCTTGTGCATGTATAGAAAAAAAAAACATTGAGTTCCACAAGTATCCTCATACACACGGAAGGTCCTGTGAAATGTCAGAGATCGCACCAATAGTGAAGTATTGTTATACTTACAAGCGCAAATGAAAACACAAGCACATCAGATAAATCCAGCCGCGTCGTGCTTCTCCCAACTTTTCCTTTCCACAGAAAATTCTATGAGACATCAAAAAAATCGCTCCCATAGTGAAGGACAGTCGCCAATAACCTCATAAAAAGTATTTAATTATACTCACAAACACAGATAAAGGGCGCGCCTGATGAAGCTTGGAGCAAAATCCGGGTCAGGCAGGAGTACTAGTTATATCTATTTGATATGCCGATATTTTATCTGCGTCTTGTGAGTATAATTAAATACTTTTTATGTGGTTATTGGCGATGGTCCTTTTTTTTTTTTTTTGTCTCATAGAATTTTCTGTGGAAAGGAAAAGTTGGGAGAAGCACGAGGCGGCTGGATTTCTGATGTGCTTGCGTTTTCACTTGCGCTTGTAAGTATAACAATACATGTGAAAGTGACGACAATACTTCACTATTGGTGCGATCTTTGACATTTCACAGGACCTTCCGTGTTTAGGAGGATACTTGTGGAACTCTATGTTTTTTCCATACATGCACAAGCGGATGGCTCTGATTTTAAAGAGGTTACCTCCTTTACCATTGGAATCGCGCGGTCCCTGAAAATGCATTTGACTGACTGTGGATTGAGCCCACTTCACACTTGCGACTTGCAGCGTTAGTCTGCTGAAGCAACGTATTTGGAGATTTTTAAAATACTAAGATTTAGTCTTACCGGTAAACGGTTTTCCAGGAGTCCGACATGACAGCACCCACTGGAGGATATCCTATTGGACCTCTGTAGGGACAGGAAGTGAGAGGTTAAAAGGCCCCTCCCCACCCCTCTTACCAGTGTTTTTCCAAATTACTACACCAGATAGGATCCAAACTGTTTATTTGAACTTCCATGTTAACTTCACATTGGAATTTCTGTGTGTATATATATATATATATATATATATATATATATATATATATGTATGTATGTATGTATGTATATGTATGTGTGTGTGTATATGTGTATATATGTGTATATATATATATATATATATATATATATATATATATATATATATATATAGAGATCCAAGAAACAATATCCAAAAACAAAAAGGGGGGGTATTAACGGGTGCTGTCATGTCGGACTCCTGGAAAACCGTTTACCGGTAAGACTAAATCTTAGTTTCCAGGACGTCCCTCCATGACAGCACCCACTGGAGAACTACCAGCTTATTACTTAGGGGGGGACCACTGCCTGAAGAACTTTACGGCCAAAGCCTAGGTCCTGGTTGGCAAGAGAGTCCAGTCTATAGTGCCTGACAAAGGTAGTGAAACTGGACCAAGTAGCGGCCCTGCAAATCTGTTCAATTGAGGCTTCCGCTTTTTCTGCCCAAGTAGTCGCCACCGCTCTGGTGGAATGGGCTTTTATGGACAATGGACATGGTAGTCCTTTCAGCACGTAAGATTGTCGAACCGCTTCTCTAATCCAACGAGCTAAAGTCTGTTTTGAGGCTTTATTGCCTTTGTTCTTTCCTCCGAACAAGATAAAAAGGTTTGATGATTTTCTCCACGAATCTGTTCTTTGTAGGTAGGCTAACACGGATCTCCTTACGTCCAGACAATGAAACTTTTCTTCCTGCACATTTTTGGAAGAGGTACAAAAAGAAGGAAGAATTATTTCCTGATTTCTATGGAACGAAGAGACCACCTTTGGTAGAAAGGATGGATCCAACTTTAAAATAATCTGATCTTCCAAAACTTTTAGATATGGCTCCCTGATAGAAAGGGCCTGAATTTCCCCTATTCTGCGTGCTGTGGTAATCGCTAGCAGAAAGATGGTCTTAAGAGAAAGTAATCTGTCAGATAACTGCTCAATTGGTTCAAACGGGGGATTACATAGACTTTCTAAGACTATATTTAGGTCCCAAGGTGGTACTGTCTGCCTAATAGTAGGTCTCATTCTGGAAATAGATTTAATAAATCTTTTTATCCATCTGTGATCTGCTAAGGAGGTGTCCAGAAAACAACTCAAGGCTGAAATCTGGACCTTAAGGGTACTGGGTTTCAAACCCAAATCAAACCCCAACTGCAGGAAATCCAGAATGCAGCCTATAGATGGGTCAGAAACCCCAGGATGTGTTTGTGACAGCCATGAGGTAAATTTTTTCCAAATTTTTAAATATATAGCTGAGGTTATAGGTTTGCGGCTTTGCTGTAGGGTAGATATTACCTTCTCTGACAGACCCCTTTTCCTCATGATCTGCCTTTCAGGATCCAGGCTGTTAACCGTAGTCTGTCGAGGTTTGGATGTTCCAGGGGTCCCTGTAGGAGAAGGTCCCTCCTTCTCGGAAGGGGTAACTGATCTCCTATCAACATCTCCTTCAGCAAAGGAAACCAGGCCCTCTTTGGCCAGGCCGGAGCTATGAGAATGAGGGTCATCGAGCACATCTTCAGTTTCTTTAGGACCGCTGGAATCAGGGGGAAAGGAGGAAAAGTGTACCCCAGATCCATGTCCCAATCCTGGGACAGGGCGTCTACCCCCAAAGGGTTGTCCCTTGGATTCAGAGAGAAAAATTTGTTTAATTGGGTGTTTTCTCTTGCCGCAAAGAGGTCTACTTGTGGGAGTCCCCACTGATGACAGATCTGCCGAAACACTTCCTTGTTTAAAGACCATTCGCCCGGGTTGAGCGTGTGTCTGCTTAGGAAGTCGGCTGTGGAGTTTTCTACTCCTCTTAGATGGACTGCTGAAACTGAGAGCACCTTTTCCTCTGCCCAACAAAATATTTGGTCTGATAATCCCTGAAGATGAGGGTTTCTGGTTCCCCCTTGACGTTTCAGATAGCATACCGTCGTCACATTGTCCGATAGGATCTTGATGTGGTGGCCGGAGAGAGTTTGTTCTGCCCTCTTCAGGGTCTCCCAAACAGCTTTCAGCTCTCTGAAATTTGAGGATCTGCGACTGTCGAGACTGGACCATCTCCCTTGAAGGAATTGATCTTTTAGATGGGCTCCCCAGCCCCACTGGCTTGCGTCTGTAGTAATTACTATGAATGGAGAAAGATTCCAGGCGACCCCCTTCCTTAGGTTTTTGGGGTTGGTCCACCAGGATAGAGAATCTAGACTTTGTCTTGATAGGATTATTTTTGAGTTCAAGGACTGATGGTTTTTGTCCCATGCGCTCAGAATTGAGCTCTGTAGGAATCTGGAATGGTACTGCGCCCATGGTATGACCGATATGCAAGATGTCATTAACCCCAGAACCTGCATAGATTCTCTTAGGGTATGGTCCCTTCTTCTCTGAAAGGTTCTTATCTTCTCCCTTATACTTTCCCATTTTAGTAGTGGAAGAAAGGAATGTTGTGTCTCTGAGTCTAAGATGACTCCCAAGAACTGTTTCCTGGTACTCAGAACTAGGTCCGACTTGGCATAATTTATTATCCATCCCAAATCCTTGAAAAGGGCAAGGGTCTGTTGGACACTGCTTAGTAGACTTTGCCTTGTCTCTGCGATCAGAAGGAAATCGTCTAGGTACGGGATGATCCTTATTTGTTGTTGTCTTAAATATGCCACTATTTCTGTAATCACCTTCGTGAAAATCTGAGGTGCCGAGGATATTCCGAAGGGTAGGCACTGGAACTGATAATGGAGAATCGTGCCCTCCTGGTTGATTGCAAACCTGAGGTACTGCTGGTGGAGTGGATGTATTGGGATGTGATAGTAGGCATCCTTTAAGTCCATAGTGCATAAGAGATCTCCTACTGATATAAGAGGGATTGATGACTTTATAGATTCCATCTTGAATCTGTGGTAGACTACCGACTTGTTCAGGGACTTCAGGTTGATAATCGTCCTGAAAAAGCCGTCCGGCTTTTTTATCTGGAAAAGTCTTGAATAATGACCCAGGCCTTTTTGTTCCACTGGAACCTGTATTATCGCCTTTAGATCTAGCAGTTTCCTTACGTCGAGACATAGTTGATTCTTTTGATCTGTGGACTGAAACTCTGTTATCAGGAATCTCCACGGGGGTGGACTGTGAAACTCTATTTTCACTCCCTCTCGGATTGTACTGAGAATCCACTGATTCTGAGTAACCCGAGTCCAGGACTCCCAGAATAAACGAAGACTGGCCTGATGTCATTGCTTGTCTGTGTTGGAAGATGGGTTAAACAAGAAACCCCTTCCTCTACCTCCTTTGGGGTAGCTCCATCTCCCCGTCTTACCTTTTCCCCTCTGTGAGATTGGAAACTGTTTTAGAGGGTTTCCGAAAGGGCTGGGGCTTCTTTACTTTCTCCTCTGGGAAGCCTTTCTTTTTGTCAGCCGCACTTTCTAGGATGGAGTCAAGGACCTGACCAAAAAGATAGGACCCAGTAAAGGGGATTGCCCAAAGCTTATTCTTTGATGCAATGTCCCCTGTCCAAGATTTGAGCCAGAGGGCTCGTCTTGCTGTGTTTGTGAGCGCATCGTTCCTTGCCGCGAACCTAATTGATTCTGCAGAGGCATCAGCCATGAAAGAAGCCGCCATCTTTAACAACGGTAAAGAATCTAGAATTTCTTCTCTGGATGTCCTCATCCTAAGATGACTTTCTAGCTGATCCAGCCATACACACATGGCCCGGGACACTGAGGTAGCCGCAATATTTGTATTTATAGAGGCTGCTGATGATTCCCATGCTTTCTTTAAAAGCCCATCCACCTTACGATCCATAGGATCCTTTAAGGCTACATTCACACGTCAGTATTTTTCTATAATCCGATTTTCTGTCCGTTTTTTGCGGATCCGTTGTTCCTGAAAATGTTTCCGTATGTCATCCGTTTTTTGCGGATCCGCAAAAAACGGAAACATGTATAAATTTCAATAAGCAAATAAAGTTGTTTGGATTTCTTTAAAAAAAAAAAAAAAAAAATTATTAAAATGTAATTTCCAGGAACGGATTCCGTATAAAACGGATGACATACGGAATGACATCCGTATGTCATCCGTTTTTTGCGGATCCATTGACTTTGTATTGTACCAGGATCCGATTTTTCAGGAAAAGAATAGGACATGTTTTATATTTAAACGGACATGCGGAACGGAACAACGGAAACGGACAGCACACATTGTGCTGTCCGTTTTTTTTCCAGGACCCATTGAAAATTAATGGGTCCAGATCTGGTCCAGAAAAAACGGAACAGATCAGGAAAGAAAAAACGGACGTGTGAATGGACCCTAACTGTGAGGAATCTTCAAAGGGTATGGAAGTTTTCTTCACCACCTTGGCCACCTGAATATCCACCTTTGGTATTTTGTCCCAAAGTTTTGTTTCCTCTGGGTTAAAGATCAACCTGTTTTTGAATTCCCGAGGCACATAAAGCTTCTTGTCACCCTCTTCCCATTCATCTTTAATGAGATCGCTCAGGTTAGCGTTGACGGGAAAAACTTTTCTTTTCTTAGCTCTTAGACCGCCAAACATCTCGTCCTGTATGGTGCGCGTCTGCTCCTCTTCCTCTACCGCCATTGTTTGTCTAACTGCTGTCAGAAGCGAATCTAGATCTTCAGCCGAAAACCGGAATCTCCTAGGTTCTTCTGCTAAGGAAGGAGTATGATCTTCTTCCAATTCGTCAGAATAGTACGCTGGTTCCTCCTCTGAGTCAGTCTACGTTTCGCCGGTGAGGAAGAGGGGACTGGAAGGGACGGGGGCTGACTCGATCCTGCCGCCTGTATTTCCTCCCTCACTATTGCCCTTAATTCTGCCAGAAAGGACGGTTGCTCCTTCTTTAATATTTTTGCCAGACAATCTGTGCATAGGGCCTTCTTGTATGACTCAGCCAGCTTCTTGGCGCAGGTCCCGCATTTCTTTGGTCTCTTTTTGGAGTCACCATGCGGTTTGTGACCAGACTCCCTTTCCACCTTAAACAGAAGGGGGAGAGGAAGATATAGAAACAGGGCCTGCCAGTGTAACCCTAACTATGTAGGACCTCACTTACATTTCCCTGGACGAGGGGGTCTGCAGTAGCGTCTTGCTTCGCAGATACCTGGGTCTCCATGATGTGTGCTGCATGCAGATTACATCACTCTTTTAAACGGACTTACCGAACCTGGCCCTGCCCTCGATACCGCTTGGCTCCGCCTCCTCTTCTGGGGGACTCATCCTAGGAGAGTCGACCCCACATGCGAGGCCACAGAATCCTGAGGCCTCCAGCATGGATGCGCGTCGCCATAAGCTTCCGTCTTCCTCACGTCACTTCCGGTCACGTGGGACGTGTCGCGTCACCAGAGAAGCGCCCGGAGCCGATACTGTGCCCAGAGCTCCCGCAGGAGAAGCGGCTACAGCGTCCCAATACCGCGGCTTTAGAAAACAGGTACCGGGAATGCTAGGGGACCCCTTCCCCGAGAGGTGCTAGCTTAAGGCCCCATCTGAGGCTGAAGAGGAGAGGCATAAGCCCCCCGACCCATCTCTCTCTCCACTAAAAAGCAGGGTTATTCCTCTCTGCTCCTATCACTGTAGGGACAGGAAGAACACTGGTAAGAGGGGTGGGGAGGGGCCTTTTAACCTCTCTCGCTTCCTGTCCCTACAGAGGTCCAATAGGACATCCTCCAGTGGGTGCTGTCGTGGAGGGACGTCCTGGAAATATATGATCTACTCTCTTTACAAACAGCAGCCATGACGTGGTGCAGGGAGCACATCACTGCTGCAGCCAATCGCTGTCCTGAGCTGTATACTGCTGAGGACAGTGGTTGGCTGCAGCGATCAGGTGCTGTATCTAGGTGCGTCGCTGCTGTTTGTAACAGGCAGCAGTGGGAGTACTGGACTAGTGTCGCAGAGAACAAAGCAGGAGAAACGGGGGTGTATATAGTGTTTTATTATTTTAAGACATTTTAGTGGTTGTCTGAGACTTTTAATAATCTGGGATAAGTCGGGGGCGCACAATACAATATTTATTTTTCTTGACTTTGAAGGGCTGGAGAATGCCATAGAAAGCAGCACTGTTTCACTGGGTTTCCGGTGCTTCTTTCCCTTAGGGAAAACAGGGATTCCTGATAAAAGTAGAGTGTTCCATGATCCTGTAAGGGGATCCCATTCCTTCACATGGTAGTCCTCGCTGATGGCCAAACAGATCCAGTGGGATATGGTTGTCTTGATAAAGGAACATGGAGTTAACCAAAACCTGGAAAGCCACCTTTCATGAAATAAGATGTAAAGGAACATGCCAAAGGGATTCAAAAGGGGCAGATTGGAAGGAATCAAACACCAGGCTGAGGTCACAAAGGAGCAGGGTTGCCAAGCAGAATTTTTTATTTTTTTTGTCTGGACAACTTATCCCAAAATCACAGACAGCCAACACTTTTTACAGACAAACTGGGAAACTTAATGGATGATAAAGATTATTAGTAGAGCTCAATATACCGATAAGAACTCATTACCAGCATTTACTTTGAGCTGTAAAATGATTATAATTCCCATCAAAATAATCTAAGTACCATCAGCCTCAAGAAAATCATGGACACATCTATATATTTTTTTTTCCACGTACACAGGGAAAAAAGTCACCTATTTTGCGGACTGTCCAGAAATTTTTGGACAGTTGGCAACCCTGCAAAGGAGTATTGGTGGGATGTATGGAATGATTGAATATGGGACCCCTTGGAGAAAGATCTTGGCATGGGATTTCGAGGCTAAAGGCCTTTGGAAAAGAACGGATAAGGGCTCGTTCACACGACTGTGCGCTGTGGACTGCAAATTGCTGTCTGCAATACACTGGCATCGTCCATGGGGCAGGCGCATGGGGATCGCAGACCCATTCACTTGAATGGGTCCGCGACCCCTCCGTTCTGCAAAAAGATAGAGCATGTTTTATCTTTTTGCGGTGCGGAGGCACGGAATGGAACCCAGAAAGCACTCCGTAGTGTTCCGTTTGGCAATATGGGAACGGGACACCAATTGTTGTGTGAACGAGCCCTAAAGCAAAGACCTGATCCTTCAAGGAACAAATGGCTAAGGGTTGTGCATCCAGACTGAATTGGAGGAAGGAAAAGGTGAGGAGCAAAACGGTCATGGGGTGGATTTATTTTTCCTCACACCACTGAAGCTAGTAATTCAAAGTACAGGGGTAAATGGGGGGGGGGGGGGGGGGAATAGATGGGTTCTCTAGTACCTGACATTTTATTTAAACTTTACATCCTGCCCATTTTCAGTGGTGGGTCTGGACGCGATTTTTGCATGCAAGTCGTAAGGTTTCTAAAACTGCATGCGAAAAAAATCGTAGTGTGATTTAATGTGCAGATTCCCCATTGACATCAATGGAGAAGATCTGCATGCGTTTGTGGTGCGGAATTTGTGCCCCAAAAAACTCTGTGTGGACATACCCTAACCCAGGTTTCTACCCTGGGAATGTGAGGATGTGAACTACTGATATTGCCAGGAGGTAGAGTTCTCCCCAACATACTGTAGGATCTAGGCTGCTTTCCCCATGACTGCTCTGCTGCAGGTGCCATACTGTTGGACCGATGAAAACCATGGCTGTAGTGTTGTCCATCTGGATTTGAATTGGATGTCCAGAATGTGATACGAGAATCTCCAGCCAGCGAAGGAGAAGGATCAATAAAGGTGTTGATGGGCAGATTGGTTGCTCTGAGCAAAATTCCAATTCTCAGCTGTTTCTGCCAAGCAGAGATGGCCGAAGAAACCCAAGTGTCTGCACAGACTGGGTTAAGAGCTGAAACTGCCAGTTGTGTGCATCTGTAAGCTCCATGTGGGAGGGAGCATCCGACAGCAGGAGCATGGCAGATTTAAGACAGGACAGCTGGGGGTCAAAAGTGGGAGAGCACCCCTACTTAGAAAAAAAGGTCAGCAGGGAAGGGCAAAAAATATCCAAACATTTTAAACTGCTCTTCTGGGGTTTTCCATTCCCTGGTTAAGATGTCATCAAACTCAATTCAGTTGCTGAAGTATTTTGGTGAACGTCTGGATGAAACTTCGTCCTGAGAAGTAGCTGTGTCTCCGTCCTTGAGCTGTAGTCTGTTTAGGAAGACCAGGATGAGGGTGTTTTACCATGCCCCACATCTTGGCACATTGTCAGACTCCAACTGACTTGGATCTGAAAATTCCTCTATCACCAGAAGAAATCAAATTAGCCAAGGAGAAGAAACTATCTGAGGAGGTCACCTGAGAGGTGGCCAGGGCCATAGTGGTGGAAGAGTTGCTGGAAAAACGTCCCATTTGTCCACAAATACAGACAGGCTGGGTCTCATAAGCGAACTTTCAGTGTAAAAAAAATGTACTGCATTGAAACAGGGATCAGACCCTCAAAATATAGACACATTAGGTATAAAAATATCACATGAACACTATAAAAACAATGCCAAAACAGCCATTTTTGGTGACCTCACTTTACAAAAAGCATAATGTTGAGCAATCAAAAAGTACTATACAGTGCCTTGCAAAAGTATTCACCCCCCTTGCCTCACAACCTGGAATTAACATGGATTGTTTGAGGATTTGCATCATTTAATTTACAGAACATGCCCATAACTTTGAAGATGTTTTTTTTATTTTTATTGTAAAGCAAACAACAAATAGAACAAAATAACATAAAAAGTCAATGTGCATAACTATTCGCCCCCCTAAAGTGAATACTTTGTAGAGCCACCTTTTGCGGCAATCACAGCTCCAAGTTGCTTTGGATAAGTCTCTATGAGTTTGCCACATCTTACCACTGGGATTTTTGCCCTTTCCCCCTTGCAAAACTGCTCCAGCTCCTTCAAGTTGGATGGTTTGCACTTGTGAACAGCAATCTTTAAGTCTGTCCACAGATTTTCTATTGGATTGAGATCTGGGCTGTGACTCGGCCATTTCAACACATTTACATGTTTCCCCTTAAAACACTCAAGTGTTGCTATAGCCGAGTGTTTGGGGTCATTGTCCTGCTGGAAGGTGAACCTCTGTCCTAGCCTCAAATCACGCAGAGTGGTACAGGTTCTGCTCAAGAATATCCCTATAATTAGCACCATCCATCTTTCCCTCAACTCTGACCAGTTTCCCAGTCCCGGCTGCTGAAAAACACCCCCCCCAGCATGATGCTGCCACCACCATGTCTCACTGTGGGGATGGTGTTCTTTGGGTGATGTGATGTGTTGGGTTTACGCCAGACATAGCGTTTTCTTTGATGGCCGAAAAGTTCAATTTTAGTCTCGTCAGACCAGAGCACCTTCCTCCATACATTATGGGAGTTTCCCACATGCCTTTTCGCAAACTTACAATGTGCCATTTTGTTTTTTGCTGAAAGTAATGGCTTTCTTCTGGCCACTCCGCCATAAAGCCCAACTCTTTAGAGCGTACGGCTTATTGTCGTCCTATGTACAGATACTCCAGTCTCTGCTGTGGAACTCTCCTCCAGGGTTACCTTAGGTCTCTGTGCTGCCTCTCTGATTAATGCCCTCCTTGCCCGGTCCGTGAGTTTTGTGGGCGGCCGTCTCTTGGCAGGTTTGCTGTCGTGCCATGTTCTTTCCATTTGGTTATGATAGATTTGATGGTGCTCCTGGGGATCATCAAAGATTTGGATTTTTTTTTTATAACCTAACCCTGACTTTTTACTTTTCAACAACATTGTCCCTTACTTGTTTTTACCAAAAAAAAAAGAAAAGTGTGTATATGTAATGACAGATCGTGTGACACATATTGCACACAGGTTGACATCATTTGACTAATTATGTGACTTCTGAAGGTAATTGGTTGCACCAGAGCTTTTTATGGGCTTCCTAACAAAGGGGGTGAATACATACGCACATGCCAATTTTCTGTTTTCTATTTCTAAACAATAGTTTTATTTATATATTTTTCTCATTTCACTTCACCAGCTTAGACTATCGTGTTCTGATCCATCACATAAAATTCTGATTAACAAAACATTGAACTTAAGGCTGTAATGTAACAAAATACAAAAAAAAGTCAAGGGTGAATACTTTTGCAAGGCACTGTATATACCAAAAAGGTATCAAGGAAACTTTCAACTCATCCTTCAAAATGCAAGCCCTCACATAAGGCAATAGCGAGACAATAGCCCCAAAAATGTAAGAAAATATGGACACACAAAAACATTTTTTATTTTTTTTACAAAAAAGCTTTTATGATGTAAAACTGGCGTTTTAGGTATTGCTGCATCTATAATGATCTCCTTTATAAAAAATTAAATGATCTACCTTGTCAGATGAACCTCATAAAAAATAAAATTGGTGCCAGAACAGCCATTTTTTGGTCACCTTGCCCCACAAAAAGTATATTGAGTGATTAAAACGATGTATCTACCCCAAAATGGTACCAATGAAAAAGTAATCTCATCCCGCAAAAAAAGAGCCCTGGCACAAGACCTTAGCCAGAAAAATGTAAAAAAATATGCCTCTCAGAAAATGGAGACACAAAAACATGATTGTTTCTTTTCAAAAATGCTTTGTGTAAAAGTTGTAAAACATAAAAAAAAAAAAACTATAATAAGGCTACTTTCACACTGGCGTTTCTGAGTCCACTTGTGGAATCCGTTTCAGGGTTCTCACAAGCGGCCCAAAATGGATCAGTTAAGCCCCAATGCATTTTGAATAGATAAGGATGCGTTCAGAATGCGTCAGTTTGGCTGCGTTTGGTCTCAGTTACGTTTTTTAGACAGTCACTAAAACGCAGTTTGCAGCGTTTCGGTGACCGTCTGACTATGCGGAGCCAAACGGATCCGTCTAGACTTACAATGTAAGTCAATAGGGACGGATCCGTTTTTCACTGACACAATATGGTGCAATTGAAAATGGATCCGTCCCCCATTGACTTTCAATGTAAGTCAAGACGGATCCATTTTTTTTTTAATGAATAATGCAAACTGATCCGTTATTAACGGATACAAGCGTTGGCATCATTTGTGCGGATCAGTCTGTGCAGATACCAGACTGATCCGCACAAAACGCGAGTGTGAAAGTAGCCTAAGAAGAAACGGCTTACTGAGCAGCAGGAAAAAAAGTTATGTAATTTCTTTCCACATGGCGTATGCTGCAATAACAAAACCCCAAAAAAGTAATGGCAGAGTTGCTGCCTTTTCTTTGTTATGCTTCTCAAAAAGCTAACTAAAAAGTGATCTAAAAGTCGTATGTGCCCCAAAATAGAACAAATGATTATGATAACTCACACAGCTCCATCAAAAGAAAAAAAGTATGGTTGTCAGAAAATGGCTGTACTGGTAGCTAGAGACTGTTCAAAAGCAACATGGTGCCCGTAACCTAATCCATCAAAATCTGTGCTGGTTTCCCTTCTAAACTCTGCAGTGTACGTAAACCGCAATTTATGTCCACATTTATGGCATTTCAGTACCTGGTAGAACCCGACTAATAATTTAAACGGTGTGGTGTGTCTCAGATGGAACACGCGCTAAAATGCCATCTCCTGCTCATTAATTTCTGCATAACACCTGTAGTGTGAAAAAGCTTGCTCCACCCTTGATAAATAACTTGAGGGGTGTAGTTTCCAAAATGGGGACACTTATAGGGGACTCTGCAAATGTGATGTAGTTTAAAAAGTGAAGTTGTCCAACTCTCAGGTGGAAGTCAATCGACCTATTCACCACGGATCTGGGCTGTATTCACACCCTCCGAAAATGCCAAGTGGACCCAGCTAATAAAACCAAACTAATCTTTTGGTTCAACTTTTTAAAAGAAAGGGTTCAACTTTTTAAAATAATTTTTGGTGGTAATTTTTAATTTTCCATGTCAATATTTGAAAAAAAAAGTCCTGCAGCTTTCACACTAAGCCCAAGAACAGGCGCCACTTCTTGGTCTGTACAGTTCACTTTACTGCAGTTATCTGCTTATCTGTCATCCTGCCTGTACTGATATCACCTTTGTATATACATAAGGCAGGATCCACCATTCACAATAGGCGATTGTCACAGCTTATCTATTCTTCCCCTGTATAATGACCTCTGCAGAGATCACAGAGCATGCCTAGAAAACTATCCCATAGAAGTCAGTGAGGTCCCCTTCAGACTATTGTGTCCATGGCGGCTGCTGTAAAGCATAAATCTAAATGCTGTTAAAAATGGCTCAGGCAAGATGGCCACCCCCATAATCATGTATGGGGAAACAGAATAGCAAAATCCCTTTAAGAAGTGCATACCTCTCAATAAATTTGGCACATCTTTCTGGCAGTATGTGCTTTAATTAAAGGGGTTGTCCAGGTTTAGAAAACATAGCTGCTTTCCTCCCATAACAGCACCACATTTGTCCATAGGTTCTGTGCAGTACTGCAGCTCTACCCCATTGACTCCAATGGAGCAGAGCAGCAATATCTGAAACAAACCAAGGACTGGGGGGGGGGGGGGGGGGGGGGTTTGTTTTTGAAAGAAAGCAGTCATGTTTTTCTAATTCTGTACAAATCCCTTTAAACTTGTCAGACTTGAGGCCACACCTTTCTGCCTCCTAATCCCCACCCACTTTCATCAAACATAGCGAGTGTAATATAAAAATACAAAAAGTCACTAAATTTTTGCACAGATGGTGCACAAATGGACAACCCAATGTGTCTACCTGGTAACATACTACAAGCAATGTCTGTCACTTTTTGCTAATATGCTGTACACTTAGGCCCCTTTCACACGGGCGAGTTTTCCGCGCGGGTGCAATGCGTGCACTGAATCCGGACCCATTCATTTCTATGCGGCTGTGCACATGAGCGGTGATTTTCACGCATCACTTGTGCGTTGCGTGAAAATCGCTCTATATTGTGTGTTTTTCACGCAACGCAGGCCCCATAGAAGTGAATGGGGCTGCCTGAAAATCGTAAGCATCCGCAAGCAAGTGCGTAATAAGGGAAAATAAAGTAAATGAGGGATGGAGGGGTTAAAAAAAATAAATTTAAATTAAACTCACCTCATCCACTTGTTCGCGCAGCCCGGCTTGTCTTCTTTCTTCTTCTTTGAGGACCTGGGAGAAAAGGACCTTTGGTGACGTCACTGCACTCATCACATGATCCATCACCATGGTGATGGACCAGGTGATGAGCACAGTGACGTCAAAGGTCCTTTTCCTCCCAGGTCCTCAAAGAAGAAGAATGAAGACGAGCCGGGCTTCGCGAACAAGTGGATGAGGTGAGTTTAATTATTTATTTTAACCCCTCCATCCCTCATTTACTTAGGATTCTGTATTAAGAATGCTATTATTTTCCCTTATAACCATGTTATAAGGGAAAATAAGAAACTCTACACAACACCTAACCCAAACCTGAACTTCTGTGAAGAAGTCCGGGTTCAGGTCTGGGTACCAAACATGCTGATTTTTCTCACGCACGTGCAAAACGCATTAAAAGGCTTTGCACTCGCGGGAAAAAAAATCACGCATTTTCCCACAACGCACCCACATCTTTTTCCGCATGTCATCCGCAACACCGGTGTGAAAGAGGCCTTAGGGTCCATTCACACGTCCGCAAAATGGGCCCACATCCATTCTGTAATTTTGCGGAACAGGTGCGGACCCAATTATTTTCAATGGCACCGGAATGTGCTGTCCGCATCTGCGGACCCGCACTTCCGTTCCGTAAAAAAAAAAATAGAACATGTCCTATTCTTGTCCGCAATTGCATTTTCTATGAGAGTGACGGCGATGTGCGGTCCGCAAAATGCGGAACGCACATGGCCGGTGTCCGTGTTTTGCTGATCCGCAAAATACATACGGACGTGTGAATGGACCTCTAAAGGGGGTTTCCAAGAATTAAATTGGAAACTCCCTTTGAATGTACAGTATATTAGTAAATTTTTGGGGGGAGTTTCCAAGAATTTTGAATGCTCATGACTTAGACTTATTATCCAACTTCTGGCTCCCCTGCTGATCAGCTGCTTGAAGGGGCCACAGAGGCTTACATTGTATGGCAGCTGTACTTGGTATTGCAGATCATTATTAGGGATGAGCGAATTGACTTTGCTTCGTACAGTATTAAAATGTATTGGCTCCGATGAGCCGAAGTTATTACTACGAAGTCTCGCGAGACTTTGTGTAATAACTTCAGAAATTGATTTATACTGTAAAAAAACATTTCCCGAACTTGGGTTCGGTTCCAAGGCACCACTTTTTTTACAGTATAAGGCCTCTTTCACACGACAGTATGGCTTTTTCAGTGTTTTGCGGTCCGTTTTAAACGGATCCGTTGTTCCGTTTTTTGTTTCCGTTGTGTTTCCGTTCCGTTTTTCCGTATGGCAAATACAGTATACAGTAATTTCATAGAAAAAATTGGGCTGGGCATAACATTTTCAATAGATGGTTCCGCAAAAAACGGAACGGATACGGAAGACATACGGATGCATTTCCGTATGCATTCCGTTTTTTTGCGGACCCATAGACTTTAATGGAGCCACGGAACGTGATTTGCGGCCAAATATAGGACATGTTCTATCTTTCAACGGAACGGAAAAACGGAAACGGAATGCATACGGAGTACATTCCGTTTTTTTTGCGGAACCATTGAAATGAATGGTTCCGTATACGGAACGCAAAAAACGGCCCGCAAAACGGAAAAAAAAAAACAGTCGTGTGAAAGAGGCCTAAATCAATTTCTGAAGTTATTATGCAAAGTCTCGCGAGACTTTGCGAAGTAATAACTTCAGCTCATCGGAGCCAATACCTTTTTTAATACTGTATGGAGCGCTCGCTCCGTACAGTATTGAAACAAAGTTTTATGCAAATCGACTTGGGATGTTTCATCCGAAGTCGATTCGCTCGTCCCTAATCATAATCCCATGCACTTGAATCAGTCTGAACTGCTCAATGACTATGCAATTGAGTGCTTGCCCTAGTGATCTAGCCCCCTTCTAATAGCTGATCGGACCCCCATCAATAACCTACTGATTACCTACCCTAAGGATAGATCATCAATATTTAAATCTTGCAAAACCCCTTTAAAAACAGCACATCTGGACCAGACTGTTCTCCTTTTTCCTACAGTCACCCCTTTCTATTTTGCTAGAATCTAGACCGGGGGTCCACAATGTTTTTGTCATCCAGATTAAACCAATCCCATTAAAGGTTTACTACTATCTGAGACACGTATGGCATATCAAAAAGTATACTTTATGCCAGGAGTCAGCAAACTCCACTTTTTGTGAAACTACAACTCCCACTATCCCCTTTACACTTCTATGAGAGTTGAGAACAGCTGAGCAAATCTGTGAGCTGGCAGTTGCCGTTTCATAACAGCTGAAGTTCTGGATATATCTGTAGTCAGAGCAACAATTACTTAGGCCTCATGTACACAAATGTGTGCCAGCCGTGCCCATATTGCGGCCCGCAAACAGCAGGTCCACAATATACAGGCGCCAGCCGTGTGCACACCACAGCTTCACAGATACGGACCTGTTAACTTGAATGAGCCCGGAATCCGGAAGGTACGGTGGCTGAGGCACAGAGCGGAGGGCCACTGAAGCACTACGGCGTGCTTCCGCTGCATTTCATTCTGTGCCTCTGCACCGTATCTTCCGAACTGCGGTGCAGATGGATCGCAGACTCATTCAAGTTGAATGAGTCTGCATCCGTCAGAACTGGCCACACGGACGGTGCACGTGCATTGGGGATTTGAGGCACAGGCGGCACACGTTCATGTGCGTAAGCCTTTAACTTGTATTTTTTCCTTGAAGATATTTTGATAATCATCTGACTGGCTTTCTCAATTAGAATGGCTTGTACAAGAATTGGCCTGCATTAAATACTAGTGACTCGTGCTTCAGTCATGGCGATAAGGTGTTGATGCCATTTGCATGACTGAAGTATTCAGGTGTGGTTAAACTGCCTTGGGAGAGGTGTTAGAGACATATTGTAAGTAGCAGACAACACCTCTACCGAGGCAGGTTAACCAGACCCAATAGCTTTAGCCATGAAAATGCAATAAACTCCTGATCTCGGCGACTGAAGCATGAGTCACTAGTATTTAAAGCGGGAGAATTCTCGTACAAGCAATTCTAATTCAAAAAGCCGGTTGGATAACTAGTAAAATGTCTGCAAGAAAAAAAAAAAAAAAATACAAAAAGTCGAGTTGCTACTACCATGAGAACCTTCACAAAGTGTAGTGCTGGAGGATTTGAACCTCAACTGTATGTCATAAATGATAGGTAACTTCAAGGTCTCTCACCTACTGGGAGAATGGGGGACCCTTTTTCACCCAAAAGGGTGATGCATGCATACAGTACAGACCAAAAGTTTGGACACACCTTCTCATTCAAAGAGTTTTCTTTATTTTCATGACTATGAAGGCATCAAAACTATGAATTAACACATGTTGAATTATATACATAACAAACAAGTGTGAAACAACTGAAAATGTCATATTCTAGGTTCTTCAAAGTAGCCACCTTTTGCTTTGATTACTGCTTTGCACACTCTTGGCATTCTCTTGATGAGCTTCAAGAGGTAGTCCCCTGAAATGGTCTTCCAACAGTCTTGAAGGAGTTCCCAGAGATGCTTAGCACTTGTTGGCCCTTTTGCCTTCACTCTGCGGTCCAGCTCACCCCAAACCATCTCGATTGGGTTCAGGTCCGGTGACTGTGGAGGCCAGGTCATCTGGCACAGCACCCCATCGCTCTCCTTCATGGTCAAATAGCCCTTACTTTCAAAGTTTTCCCAATTTTTCGGCTGACTGACTGACCTTCATTTCTTAAAGTAATGATGGCCACTCGTTTTTCTTTACTTAGCTGCTTTTTTCTTGCCATAATACAAATTCTAACAGTCTATTCAGTAGGACTATCAGCTGTGTATCCACCTGACTTCTCCTCAACGCAACTGATGGTCCCAACCCCATTTATAAGGCAAGAAATCCCACTTATTAAACCTGACAGGGCACACCTGTGAAGTGAAAACCATTTCAGGGGACTACCCCTTGAAGCTCATCAAGAGAATGCCAAGAGTGTGCAAAGCAGTAATCAAAGCAAAAGGTGGCTACTTTGAAGAACCTAGAATATGACATATTTTCAGTTGTTTCACACTTGTTTGTTATGTATATAATTCCACATGTGTTAATTCATAGTTTTGATGCCGT